>NC_134355.1:315352582-315600082 GCF_048569485.1 Anomaloglossus baeobatrachus | reverse complement strand
TTACCCCTCCCTCCCCACACACACAATGCAATGCACCCCCATTACCCCTCCTCACACACACACACACAATACAATGCACCCCCCATTACCCCTCCCCCCCCACACACACACAATGCACCCATCACCCCTCCCCCACACACAATACAATGCACCCCCATTACCCCACACACACAATACAATCCACCCCCCATCACCCCTCCCCCCCACACACACACAATACAATGCACCCCCATTACCCCTCTCCCCCCACACACACACACAATGCAATGCACCCCCATTACCCTTCCCCCCACACACAATTCAATGCAATGCACCCCCCATTGCCCCTCCCCCCCACACACACACAATACAATGCACCCCCCATTACCCCTCCCCCCAAACACACACAATACAATGCACCCCCCATTACCCCTCCCTCCACACAATACAATGCACCCTCCATTACCCCCTCCCCACACACAATACAATGCAACCCTCATCACCCCCTACACACACAACTTACACTGCCCCATCACAACACACTCCTGCCTCCCCCCCCCCTCGGAATACAGTGCTCCTCCTCTGCCTGTCACAAAGCTGTGTTCCTTCACAAATGTTCCCCGTTATGTGTCCTCAGCCCCTCCCCACTCATCCCCATTAATTTAACCTGTCTCTTCAGCTCCTTCATGGAGCGCTTGCTTCCTGATGTCCCCTGTGTGGCGCCCGCAGCACTGTGATGACGTCAGCATCAGCAAGGTGCTGATCTCATCACGTTGCTGCATGTCGGGGGTGGGGCCCAGTCCCGCGCTGTTCAAATGTATTTACATCTTGAAGAGGAAGCTGCGGTCATCGGTACCGGCTCTGCTGCGCTCCTCTGCAGTGTGTACATGCCGGGCACACAGCTCACAGCAGAGCCGGCACAGCACAGCACACTGCCTCCTGCTCCTGCTAGTGTGCCTGGCATGTACACTCTGCGGAGGAGCGCGGCGGGGACAGCAGATGCAGCGGCCCACTACACCGTGCCCCTGCTGGGTACGCCTATGATGGCTGCAGCACATAGCAGGGAGCTCATTGGCACACCTCTGACCCCGGAAGTGCAAGCGCTGGTACTTCCGGGGTCAATCAGCGTCCTGTGCCCGCAGTTTGTTTTTGCGTCTTAAAGACGCAGATACAAATAAATAGCGGTGCGCCTCCCCCCCGAAAACACAGCTGATTTATTAGATTGTCTTTACGGAGGGGGAGAGGGTGTGAAGAAGAAAAAAAAATGCTGACAGGTGCCTAGTGGCAAGTATGGCCCTGGTGGTGGGGGCCCCCTTAGAAGCTCTTTTGGTGGGGGCCCCGGGGCTGAAGCCCTGCCTGCCCCGCCTATAATCCGGCCCTGCAAGTGGCACAGGTAGTGCAGCTCATCTAGGATGGCACATCAATGTGAGCTCTGACAAGAATGTTTCCTGTGTCTGTCAGCATAGTGTCCAGAGGATGGAGGCGCTACCAGGAGACAGGCCAGTACACCAGGAGATGTGGAGGGGGCCGTAGGAGGGCAACAACCCAGCAGCAGGACCTCTGCCTCCACCTTTGTGCAAGGAGGAACAGGAGGAGCACTGCCAGAGCCCTGCAAAATGACCTCCAACAGGCCACAAATGTGCATGTGTCTGCAGAAATGGTTAGTAACTGACTCCATGAGGATGGCATGAGGGCTCGCCGTCCACAGATGGGGATTGTGCTCACTGTCCAACACCGTGCAGGACACTTGGCATTTACCACAGAACACCAGGATTGGCAAATTCACCACTGGCGCCCTGTGCTCTTCACAGATGAAAGAAGGTTCACACTGAGCACATGTGACAGATGTGACAAATTCTTGAGACGCCGTAGAAAGCATTCTGCTACCTGCAGCATCCTTCAGTATGACCGGTTTGGCAGTGGGTCAGTAATGGTATCGGGTGGCATTTCTTTGGAGGGCCGCACAACCCTCCTTGTGCTCGCCAGAGGTATCTCAGACCCCTTTTGAGACCATATGCTTGTGCGGTTGGCCCTCGGTTCCTCCTAATGCAGCACAATGCCAGACCTCATGTGGCTGTAGTGTGTCAGCAGTTCCTGCAAGATGAAGGCATTGAAGCTATGGACTGGCCCACCCGTTCCCCAGGCCTGAATCCGATTGAGCACATCTAGGACATCATGTCTTGCTCCATCCACCAATGTAACGTTGTACCACAGACTGTCCCGGAGTTGGTGGATACTTTGGTCCAGGTTTGCGAGGAGATCACTCATCAGGAGCATGCCCAGGCGTTGTACGGAGGTCATACAAGGACGTGGAGGCCACACACAATATTGAGCCTCATTTTGACTTATTTCCACTTTAATTTTGTCTTGTTTTGATTTTCATTTTGACTTGTTTCCACTTTCATTTTGTGTGTGTCTTTAAATCCAGGCCTCCATTGGGTAAAACATTTGATTTCCGTTGATGATTTTTGTGTGATTTTTTTTTCCAGCACATTCAACTTTGTACAGAACAAAGAATTCAATGACAATATTTCATTCATTCACATCTAGGATGTGATATTTGAGTGTATATATATATATACACACAGTATAGACCAAAAGTTTGGACACACCTTCTCATTCAAAGAGTTTTCTTTATTTTCATGACTATGAAAATTGTAGATTCACATTGAAGGCATCAAAACTATGAATTAACACATATGGAATGAAATATTTAACAAAAAAGTGTGAAACAACTGAAAATATGTCTTATATTGTAGGTTCTTCAAAGTACCACCTTTGCTTTGATTACTGCTTTGCACACTCTTGGCATTCTCTTCATGAGCTTCAAGAGGTAGTCACCGGAAATGGTTTTCACTTTACAGGTGTGCCCTGTAAGGTTTAATAAATGGGATTTCTTCCCTTATAAATGGGGTTGGGACCATCAGTTGTGTTTTGCAGAAGTCTAGTGGATACACAGCTGATAGTCCTACTGAATAAACTGTTGCAATTTGTATTATGGCAAGAAAAAAGCAGCTAAGTAAAGAAAAACGAGTGGCCATCATTACTTTAAGAAATGAAGGTCAGTCAGTGCGAAAAATTGGGAAAACTTTGAAAGTGTCCCCAAGTGCAGTGGCAAAAACCATCAAATGCTACAAAGAAACTTGCTCACATGAGGACCGCCGCAGGAAAGGAAGACCAAGAGTCACCACTGCTGCAGAAGATAAGTTTATCCGAGTCACCAGCCTCAGAAATCGCAGGTTAACAACAGCTCAGATTAGAGACCAGGTCAATGCCACTCAGAGTTCTAGCAGCAGACACATCTCTAGAACAACTGTTAAGAGGAGACTTTGTGCAGAAGGCCTTCATGGTAAAATAGCTGCTAGGAAACTACTGCTAAGGACAGGCAACAAGCAGAAGAGACTTGTTTGGACTAAAGAACACAAGGAATGGACATTAGACTACTGGAAATCTGTGCTTTGGTCTGATGAGTCCAAATTTGAGATCTTTGGATCCAACCACCGTGTCTTTGAAGACAAGGTGAATGGATGGACTCTACATGGCTGGTTCCCACCGTGAAGCATGGAGGAGGAGGTGTTAAGGTGTGGGGGTGGTTTGCTGGTGACACTGTTGAGGATTTATTCAAAATTGAAGGCATACACAACAAGCATGCCTACCACAACATCTTGCAGCGGCATGCTATTCCATCCGGTTTGCGTTTAGTTGGACCATCATTTATTTTTCAATGGAACAATGACCCCAAACACACCTCCAGGCTGTGTAAGGGCTATTTGACTAAGAAGAAAAGTGATGGGGTGCTACGCCAGATGACCTGGCCTCCACAGTCACCAGACCTGAACCCAATCGAGATGGTTTGGGGTGAGCTGGACCGCAGAGTGAAGGCAAAAGGGCCAACAAGTGCTAAGCATCTCTGGGAACTCCTTCAAGTCTGTTGGCAGACCATTTCAGGTGACTACCTCTTGAAGTTCATCAAGAGAATGCCAAGAGTGTGCAAAGCAGTAATCAAAGCAAAAGGTGGCTACTTTGAAGAACCTAGAATATAAGACATATTTTCAGTTGTTTCACACTTTTTTGTTAAGTATTTCATTCCACATGTTTTAACCCCTTAATGACCCATGACGTACTGGGTACGTCATGGATCATGTGCCGGTAAGCCCCGCCCCCTGCCGCCGGCAGGCGGCCGCGATCCGCGCACATATCAGCTGTTATCAACAGCTGACATGTGTGCCTGCTAGCCGCGGGTGGAATCGCTTCCACCCGCAGCCATTAACCCCTTACATTTCGCTGCCAAAATCTGGCAGCGATATGTATATGGGCGCTGCCATGACAGTCACTTACCCCGCCCCCACCGGAAGTCACGTGACATGATCACGTGACTTTCGGTGGTTGCCATGGTAGCACAGGGTCATGTGATCACGCCTGTAGCTAACATGACTCACTTCCTCTCAATGCCGGAATACAGCCGGCATTGAAAGTAAAGCAGCAAATCTGCAGTTCTCAGCTCTGTAGCTGAGATCTGCAGATAGTGCAGAGCGATCGGTTTGCTGATCGCTATAGCCCCCTAGGGGGACTAGTAAAATAAAAAAAAAAGTAAGAAAAAAAGTTTTAAAAAATTAAAAAAAATAAAAAAACCCTGAAAGTTCAAATCACCCCCCTTTCACCCCATTGATAATTAAAGGGTTAAAAAATACAAAATACACACATATTTGGTATCGCCATGTTCAGAAATGCCCAATCTATCAAAATATAAAATCAATGAATCTGATCAGTAAACGGCGTAGCGGAAAAAAAATTCCAAACGCCAAAATTACCTTTTTTTGGTCGCCACAAATTTTGCGCAAAATGCAATAACAGGCGATCAAAACGTAGCATCTGCGCAAAAATTGTACCGTTAAAAACGTCAGGTCGAGACCCAAAAAATAAGCCATCACTGAGCCTCAGATCCTGAAAAATGAGAACGCTACGGGTTTTGGAAAATGGCGCAAAACGTGCACCACGTTTTTTGGACAAGCTTGTGAATTTTTTTCAACCCCTTAGATACAAGTAAACCTATACATGTTTGATGTCTACAAACTCGCACTGACCTGAGGCATCACATAGATATCTCAGTTTTACCATATAGTGAACACAGTGAATAAAATATCCCAAAAACTATTGTATGATCACACTTTTTTTGCAATTTTTCCGCACTTGGAATTTTTTTGCCGTTTTCCAGTACACTATATGGTAAAATTTATGATTTCATTTAAAAGTACAACTCGTCCCGCAAAAAACAAGCCCTCATATGGCAAGATTGATGGAAAAATAAAAGAGTTACGCCTCTCGGAAGAAGGGGAGCAAAAAACAAAAACGCAAAAACGGAAAGTGCGCGGGGGCTGAAGGGGTTAATTCATAGTTTTGATGCCTTCAATGTGAATCTACAAGTTTCAGAGTCATGAAAATAAAGAAAACTCTTTGAATGAGAAGGTGTGTCCAAACTTTTGTTTTTTACTGTATATAAAATATATTTTACTCACTAATATAGCACTATTAATTCCACAAACATGACGTGATAAGTACAGTTGAAGCCAGAAGTTTACATACACTATCTAAAAAGACACATCTGCATGTTTTTTTTAATATCTGACATGAAATCAGAATAAACATTTCCCGTTTTCGGTCAATAAGGATTACCAAAATTAGTTAAATTTGCCAAATGCTAGAATAATGAGAGATTAGAATGTCTAAATGCATGTTTATTACTTTCTGCAAAGTCAAACGTTTACTTATATTTCATTAGTATTTGGTACCATTGCTCTTAAACTTTATGACTTGGGTCAAACATTTTGGATATCCCTCCACAAGCTTCACACAATAGTTAATAGGAATGTGTGCCCATTCCTCCTGACAGAACTGGTATAACTGGGCCATGTTTGTAGATCGCCTTGCATGCATCTGCCTTTTTAGCTTTGCCCATAAATTTTCAATAGGATTGAGATCAGGGCTTTGTGATGGCTACACCAAAACATTGACTTGGGTTGGTATGCACATGTCTGACATTCATCTCTGGTACACAGAACCCCTCTCCTTCCTGAGCTGTATGATGGCCGGATATTCCCATCCTGTTTATACTTACATATAATTGATTGTACAGACGAATGAAGCACCTTCAATTATCTGGAAATTGAGCCCAAGGATGAACCAGTCATGTACAAGTCCACAATTCTCTTTCTGAGATTTAGGCTGATTTCTTTTGACTTTCCCATAAGACTACATAATGAAGCAGTGTGCTTCAGGTGTTTCTATAAGTACACCAACAGGTGTGTTTCTAATTAACTCAGATGTTGCCAATAAACCTATCAGAAGCTTCCAAGGACATGACATCATCATATGGGCTGTCCCATGTTGTTTAAAGATAGTGCTCTTATTGTATGTAAACTTTTGACTTTGCAGAAAGTGATAAAAACGCCTTAAAACATTCTCTCTCTCTCATTATTCTGGCATTTGGTAAATATAAACAATCTTGGTAATTCTAATTGACTTACAATGGGAAAGTTGTATTCTGATTTCACGTTAGACTGCGTGTGTATATATATATATATATATATATATGTATATTGTGTATATATATATATATATATATATATATATATATATATATATATACTGTATATACATATATATATATATATATATATATAGTATATATACTATACATATATATATATGTATATTTTTACTAATTCTTCGACAACGCCTTTATATTTGCTCTACCTTTTCGTAAAAAAACTCCTTTACTTTTGTCATACATGTCGTTTGGAAGAAATGTATAATTAGCAAGAGGATCATCTTTCATGTTCTTAAAAGTTGCTCTTTCCACCACGATGTCTGTTGCTTTGTCATTGAGGGTTATGTCCAGAAATTTGCAGATTTTCTGCACATTAAATCGAAGGTCCTATAACAGACACAAAAAATAACCAAGATCAAAATGTCAAAATTGAAAACTTGTTAAGTATTAATATGGATCCTAACATTTATTTCATTGATATAATTTCTGCAGGGATAAGGGTAAGCATGATGGCTTTAACCTTTTCCTATCCTGAGTCCCAGTGGTTCACCCATATTTTTATTGTCTAGATCATGGGTCCCTAATTCCAGTCCTCAAGGGCCGCCAACAGTACATGTTTTCAGGATTTCCTTAGTATTGCACATGTGATAATTTAATCACCTTCACAGTTGATGATTCCAACACCCATGCAATGCTAAGGAAATCCTGAAAACATGCACTGTTGGCGGCCCTCGAGGACTGGAGTTGGGGAACCCTGGTCTAGATCGATATTATATTGAGAAACAATGTTTCTCTCAAATACCTTATGTTGGCAATAGTGCCTCTGAGAGGCGCTATTGTGGACCGCTGTTCCCCTCTCCTTGACCCCTGGGCTCTGTGACTTCGGGGATCCGGTGATGTCACGTAAAGTTCCTGACACCGCGGCCGGCTGCAGTGTCCGTGAGTGATGGGCTGTGGGCGGTGTTTCACCGCTCGTCACAACCCCTCTGCTCCCTCCTCCCTTACAGGAGAGTGCTGCAATCAGGCGACACGCTGAGCTGTGACAAGCGGTCAAACACCGCCCCCAGCCAAGTGAGTCAGGAAGACTGGGGCTGGCCGCAGGGATGTGACGTGTCCGGAACACAAACCAACCAATGGGTTTGAGCAGATTCCGTTTTCACTATCGAATGCTGGAATAAATATAACTGATGACAACCTATATTAGGTTTTCAATGGGCGAAACAGGAAATTATATTGGATAGGAAAAGGTTAAAAGGCTAGGAGCTGATTTTATTAACAATTGTTCATGAAATAAAAAATGTTAGACTCAGACCCTACTAAATTATATTATCGTAATTAATGCTCTAATCAGGTAAAAGATCATGGTGAAGGAAGAGGGAGTAGAGGAGTTCTGTCATTACCTATTGTGAATGGTGGATCCACTGTTATCTGCTGTATACAAAGGTGTTACATTTTACTGTAGCATCCCACTGAAAAGTCTTCTATACATAACAGGAAGAGTTAAGGGCCATTTACACGCTGCGACATCGCTAACGATATATCGTCGGGGTCACGGTGTTTGTGACTCACATCCGGCGTCGTTAGCGACATCGCAGCGTGTGACACCAAGGAGCGACCTGAAACCATCGCAAAAGATTTAAAAATCGTTGGTCTGTGACACGTCGTTCAATTACAAAAAATCGTTGTCTGGTCAGTAGCGAGGTTGTCCGTCGTTCCTGCTGTACCACACATCACTACGTGTGACACCGCAGGAACGACGAACATCTCCTTACCTGCCGTTCACCGGCAATGAGGAAGGAAGGAGATGGGCGGCATGTTCCGGCCGCTCATCTCCGGCCCTCCTCTGATATTGGGCGGCCGCTTAGTGACGCCGTAGTGACGTCCCTATGACGCCAAAAGCACCTCCCCCTTGAAGGAGGGATTGTTCGGCGGTCACAGTGACGTCGCTGAAAAGGTATGTGCGTGTGACACTGCCGTAGCGATAATGTTTACTACGGCAGTGATCACCAAATGTTGCAGATACGACGGGGGCGGGTGCTATCGCGCACGACATGGCTAGCTATTGCTAGTGATGTCGCAGCGTGTAAAGCACCCTTTAGTCCAGTATAAGGTCTAGTAGCCAGTCTAATAATTGCAAGGTTCATTTTTTTTTTTTTTAAATATAGAAAGCTATAGAGTATGTAAATTAGGAAAACTAATATCACATATACAGAATATCACAAAAGTGAGTACACCCCTCACATTTTTATATCTTTTAATGGGACAACACTGAAGAAATAACACTTTCATACAATATAAAGTAGTCAGTGTATAGCTTGGTGTACTCAACGCATAGCCATTAATGTATAAACTGCTGGCAACAAAAGTGAATGCACCCCTAAGTGAAAATAGACACATTATGCCCAAAGTGTCAATATTTTGTGTGGCCACCAATATTTTCAAGCACTGAATTAACTTTTTTTGTCATGGAGTTTACTAGCGCTTCACAGGAGCCACTGGAATCCTCTTCCACTGCTCCATGGTGACATCACAGAGTTGGTGGATGTTAGAGATCTTGCGCTCCTCTACCTCTCCTTTGAGGTTGCCCCACAGATACTCAATAGTGTTTAGGTCTGGATACATTTGGCCAGTCTAGCAATCCTTACAGTTAGTTTCTTTAGCACTAATGTAGTCATCTTGGAGGTGAATTTGCAGTTGTTATCATGTTGTTATACTGCTCTGCGACAGTACGTGTTAGCAGTTTGGCCAAATTCACTTAGGGGTGTATTCACTTTTGTTGCCAGTGGTTTAGATTTTAAGTGTATGGGGCGAGAGAAAAATTGCACTGCACTCGCGGGACACCGGTGTACCATGAGTGCAGGGCGAGAATCGCAATAGGCGGCTACGGAGGAGAGAGGGAGATAAATCCCTCCCCTCCTCAGTGCCGTCCCGCCCCCCGCAGCTGAGGTCCGCTTGCACGATCAGACCTCAGTCTCAGGCCATACTAACATGACACTTGGCTCTGCTGTACTGTCAGCGTGAGCCGAGTGTCATGCGAGGATCGCACTAGTGCCCCGTGTGGGCCCGGCCTTATCCAAGCTGTAAAGGAAAAGAGAACTCCGGCACACTACTCCAATTAATGTCAAAGACAGAAAATTTGGAATTCAAGTTGTTCTTTATTATGTAGAAAATATTATAGAAAGTCCAAACAAGAAAGTCCAAACAAAAATGTTTCGACCAATTTAGTCTTCATCAATAGGACTATCTTTGTGAGACAGGACAAGGTGAGTATAAGGTCAGAGATGCAACACATGAGTTCCAGGAACGTTTTTATCCTGAATATGTCAAGGAATTAAAATAGACCTTAAATATATGGGTCAATGATACCAATTGAATGTCCACGTTGGGACATTTTTTTTTTCTACAAGTCTCAATGTCAATTCAATGCACTGGTGACTTGCATTTAGGTTTTTTTTACAATTAATCTTCAGAAGCGGACTGCCCCTCTGACTCCAGAGTTACTGGTTACAGGGAGTGGGATGCTCATGAAGACATGCAGGTTGAGCCAGCAAAGTTGCATCACTGGTCTGGACTGGGCACTTTCCCAGGCTACCAGAGAAAGCCTTTCCTTTGTACCATGGGAAAAGCAGAAGAGCTGTGTAGCGGGCTCAATCTGGTTATCTGAACAGCTACACAGTGGCATGAGAAGGCTCTAAAGCAGATGTCACAAACATACGGACTGCGGGCCACATGCAGCCTCTAGGCATAGACCCCTTGACAATCTCGGCCAGTCCAGGAGGCCACAACTGTTTGTGCTTTACTTCAGTTGAATGTATAGTTGGCGCCGTGTACAGACAAATTCACTACATAGCTATACTAATGACAGCCGCCAGAAAAATTAGAGGCAAGTAGCTGACGTCCCATACCAACATGCACTGCTTCACTCTGATTGGCCGGCAACTGCCTTTTGTATACCTGAGCAGAGAGCTTGTCTCTGCACAGTGCCGCCAATATATTCAACTGAAGTAAAAAGTTGATGGCGGCAGCTCCCTCCACCAGCAGTGATTGTCAAGGGGTCTACCTGCTTGTGGGCCACAAGAAGCAGGAAAGAGGACAAACAGAGAATAAGGATGGACACATTACTACAGAATGGGGACCAGAATGGGCACATTACTACAGGATGAGGACAAGGAGGGCCACATTATTACAAGATGGAGAGAAGGAGGGGCACATTATTACAGGATAGGTTTCAAGGTGGGAACATTACTACAGGATGGGGATCAGGGTGGGCACATTACTACATGATGGGGTACAGGGTGGACCCATTACTACAGAATGGGGATCGAGATGGGCACATTACTTCAGGATGTGGACTAGGATTGAAAATTTACTACAGGATAGGGACAAGGGTGGTCACATTACTACAGGATGGGGACAAGGGTGGGCACATTACTACAGGATGGGGGCTAGCATGGACATATTACTACAGGATGAGAACCAGAATAGGCACATTAATACAGGATGGGAACAAGGATGTGCACAATACTATAGGATGGGAACAAGGATGGGCATATTACTACAGGATGGGGGCCAGCATGGACATATTACTACAGGATGAGAACCAGAATAGGCACACTAAGGGCTTGTGCACATGTTGTGTTTTTCCTAGCATTTCCGCAGCGTTTTATGCAGCAGCGTCTCATTGTCAAAATGCATGAGTTTTGCTTTACAAGCAAAGTCTATGGGAATCATACAAAATTTGTGCGTATAATGCTTTTTTAAACACAGCGTTTTGATTTTTTTAAACACAGCGTTTTGATTGTCAAAAATTTGACAAAATCTCTGCGTTTAAAAATGCAGCATGTCAATTATTTTGTGTGTTTTGGTAGCGTTTAGCTATCATTGAAGTCTATGAGATTTTTGAAAACGCTTCCAAAATCATAAATTTTGCATTTTGCATGCATTTTTGTTGCAATCTGCATACTTTTTTTAAATCAAAAAAGCATGCGTTTGTGCATGGAAGTGAGGTCAAGAGGTTTACTGTTGACCTCACATCCAGTCCTAAATAAAATCAGAGTCGTAATATATTTATTAATAATTTTAATTAATAAATATTATTATTTAATATAATTTTTCAGAATATCCACATTGTAGTGCAAAGCAGAAGCAGGAAATGTAATTGTTTTTTTTCTTTTTTTTTTCTCATGGTGTTTGATTGAAAAAACGTTTTCCATTGACAAAGTTTTGTAAACGCATCAAAATTTAAGCATGGAAAAAGTGGTTAAAATGCACGGTAAACGCGCTCAAAATGCATGCGTATTTATTGCGTTTTTTTTAACAAAAACAAAAATGTCAAAATCAGAAACTGCCAGAGGATGCATTTATTTCTGCAATGGACACGACGCAACGTGTGCACGAGCCCTAATACAGGATTGTCCAAAATTACTATACGGTGATAATTGTAAGATAGCATTGCTTACAAGTAGGAGATAAAATGTCAAAAAAATGTAAAAAAAAAATTCAAAATAAAGTGTGACTTTTTTTTTTACAATTAAAAATTATTTTTTATATCTAAACCAAAAAGTTTACATTTGTTATCACAACATCTGTAATGACCCAAGCCACATGACCCATATGATAAATTATATTTAAAAAAAAATAAAACAAAAGAGTAAAAAATGAACAAAAAAAGTGACCAGATGTATAGAAAAAAATGGTCCTGCAAGAAATGCGGCCCCCCCAAATTCAATATATTTTTTTTTATGTGCAGCCCATATACCCAGCCAAGTTTGAGACCCATGCTCTAAAGAATAAAGAATAGAGAGTGCTACTTGCCTAGGTAACTGGCCACAGTGAGACTGCATTAAACATACCTATGTCCTTTAGCCATTGTTTATTTTTACAAGCCTTATAAGGCCACGTGCGCACGTTGCGTTTTTATTGCGTTTTTTTGCTTTTTTGAATGCAGCGTTTTGAAAGTAAAAAAAATTTACAAAATCTCTGCGTTTAAAAATGCAGCATGTCAATTCTTTTAAGCTTTTTGGCAGCGTTCTATACCCATTGAAATCAATAGGGTGTTGGAAAATGCTACCAAGATGCTAAGTAGTGCGTTTGCACTGCATTTTTTTTTTGCGATCTGCATGTTTATTTGACATAACAAACACAGGTATTTTAGTCTTTCTCTCTGTCGATGTCGGTCTCTACCTCCCACCCCCTCTCTTATACTCACCGATCCCCGATCACCGACGTGGCGCTGCACGGCGTTCATACTACTGTATGGTGGCTTCTCCAATTTTGAAAATGCCGGCCGCTCATTATTCCATCTCGTATTCCATACTTCCCCCACCCACAGGTGCCTATGATTGGTTGCAGTCAGACACACCCCCAAACTGAGTGCCAAAGTGTGGGCGTGTCTATATCGTTCAGTAAAATAAATAAATAACTAATTAAAAAAAAAAACAATATGCGGACCCCCCCAAATGATACCCAGCCAAGATAAAGCCATACAGCTGTGGGCTGGTATTCTCAGGATGGGGACCGCCATGTTATGGGGAGCCCCCATCCTAAAAATATCAGCCAGCAGCTGCCCGGCTCTTCCCGTTGCCCTGGTGCGCTGGCAATCGGGGTTACATAGTTACATAGTTACTTAGGTTGAAAAACGATCTAGGTCCATCTAGTTCAACCTTCCTCCACCAGTTCTACATTTAGTCACTAAGTCATTTATAACCAACAATGTTGTGTGCAGTGAGGAAATCATCCAGCCCTTTTTTAAAAGCTGTTATAGTATCAGCCATTACTACCTCTTGTGGTAGGGCATTCCACAGTCTGACTGTTCTAACTGTAAAGAACCCTTTCCTATTTAGCTGTCGGAATCACTTTTCTTCCACTCGCAGTGAGTGCCCCCTGGTCCTTAGTATTGTCTTTGGAAGAAATAAGTCACGTGCCAGTCCTTTATATTGACCACACATGTATTTATACATATAAATGAGATCTCTTCTGAGACGTCTTTTTTCTAAGCTAAACATATCTAACTTTTTCAACCTGTCATCGTATGGGAGGCCTTCCATTCCTTGTAGTAGTCTAGTTAGCCGCCTTTGAACTGCCTCTAACTTCTGAATGTCCTTTTTAAAATGTGGAGCCCAAAACTGGATCCCATATTCCAGATGTGGCCTTACAAGAGATTTATAGAGGGGTAACAATACGGGATCACGGGATCACGGGATCTAATCTCTCTTTTTATACACCCTAAAATCTTGTTTGCTTTAGCAGCTGCTGCTTCACATTGAGTGCTGCTGCTCAGCTTATTTGTAATAAGAATACCCAAGTCCTTCTCCTGTTCTGTAGTCCCGAGTTTACTTCCATTTCATGTATATGCAGCTATAGGATTACTCCGTCCTAGGTGTATTACTTTACATTTATCAACATTAAATCTCATTTGCCAAGTATCTGTCCATTCTGACATTTTATCCAGATCTTTTTGTAATATTGTACTATCAAGGTCAGTTTTTAATATCCTACATAGTTTGGTGTCATCAGCAAAGACTGACACTTTACTATCAATCTTATCCACAATGTCATTAATAAAGAGATTAAAAAGAATCGGTCCTAGCACAGATCCCTGCGGCACCCCACTGCTGACTATAGCCCATTTAGAGAATGTACCATTTATGACTACTCTTTGTTTCCTATCTTTTAGCCAATTCCTTACCCAGTTGCATATTGTGTCCCCTAGTCCTTGCTTCTGGAGCTTTAATATAAGGCTATTGTGTGGTACAGTATCAAATGGCTTTGCAAAGTCCAAATAAATCACATCAGCTGCATTACCAATATCCAGATTTGCAGGTTGGTTAGACACGACTTATCTTTCATGAATCCATGCTGTTTGTCAGTTATTATATTATTTTCTGCAATATATTTTTGCATGTCATCCCTTAAAATGCCCTCAAAAACTTTGCATACTACTGATGTCAGGCTTACTGGACGGTAGTTGCCTGGATCTACCCTCTTACCTTTCTTAAATATCGGTACCACATCAGCAATCCTCCAATCCTGAGGCACCAACCCTATTACAAGCGAGTCTAAAAAGATGAGATACAACGGTCTGTCGATAATGGAGCTCAATTCCCTCAATATTCGTGGATGAATGCCATCTGGCCCTGGGGATTTGTCAATGTTTAGTTTACTTAGACGTAGGCGTACTTCTTCTTGTGTTAAATTAATTATATTGGGTGGTGACCTTTGATTTTTCTCTTGTTGAATGATCCCTTGTACAGTTAGTTCCTTGGTGAACACAGATGAGAAATGCCTATTTAATATTTCAGTCTTTTGTTTGTCCTCTATAACTAACTTGTTATTATATTTTAAGGGGCCAATACTATCCTTTGTTTTCCTTTTGGCATTAATGTATTTATAAAAGATCTTGGGATTTATTTTAATATCATTGGCGATTTTTGTTTCAGTAGCTAGTTTTGCTTGTTTGATTTCTTTTTTGCATTTCCTATTGATATCTTTATACTCCTGAAATGCTATTTCTGTATTCTCAGCCTTTAAGATTTTAAACACCATTTGTTTTTGTTTTATTATACTTTGTACAGTCCTATTTATCCATAGTGGCTTCTTTTTATTCCTGGACATTTTATTACCAGAGGGTATAAGTTTTTTACAGGACTCTAGCAGTATATCCTTAAACTTACCCCATTTATGTTTGGTATCCCCAGTTACCATGACTTTGTCCCAATCTACACATTTAAGCTCTTCCCTTAATTTGTTGAAATCAGCTTTCCTAAAATTCCAGGTTTTTGCATTTCCCCTTTGAAATGTTCTATTGAATATTACTTTGAAGCTTACCATATTATGATCGCTGGTGCCCAAGTGCTCCCGGATCTGTAGGTCTGAAATGGTATCCGGTCTATTTGACAGGACCAGATCTAGCAAATTTTCTCCCCTGGTCGGTTCATCTACCATCTGAGAGAGGAGATTGTCTTGAATGGTAGATAAGAATTTACAGCTTTTAGCAGAACCAGAAGATTCTATGTCCCAATGAATGTCTGGATAGTTGAAATCCCCCATAATAAGAACCCGATTATTATTATTAGCTGCCTTTTCAATTTGTACCAGCATTTCACCCTCTATTTGTTCAAGTATGTTAGGAGGCTTATAGCAAACTCCAATTAGCATTTTGCCATTATTCCCATCCCCATGTACATTTACCCATACTGACTCCACATTGTTGCAGTTCCCCCCAATGTCATCATTCAACACAGGTTTTAGGTTAGATTTGATAAATATACACACCCCACCACCTTTTTTGTCTTTCCTGTCCCTCCTAAATGTAGTATAACCCTGTATGTTTGTCACCCAGTCTTGGCTTTCATCCAGCCAGGTTTCCGTAATGCCCACCACATCATAATCCATGGTTGACATAAGAGTCTCTAATTCATTAATTTTGTTTGCAAGACTTCTTGCATTTGCCAGTAGACATTTAATACTATTAACACCTTTATTACTCCTAGCCTCCCTACGTTCCTTGCATGTCCCATCCCCCCCTAATCCTTCATTGACCCTTACTCACTCACTGTCTCTATCTGCTCTATCTATCCCCTTATTTGCTCCACTACCCTCCCTCCTCCCAGATCCTAGTTTAAAAGCTCCTCCATCCGTCTGACCATTTTCTCCCCCAGCACAGCTGCACCTTCCCCATTGAGGTGCAGCCCCTCCTTACCATAGAGCCTGTAGCCAACTGAGAAGTCGGCCCATTTCTCCATGAACCCGAACCCTTCATTCCTTCACCAATTTCTAAGCCACGTGTTTATCTCGCTAAGCTCCCACTGTCTTTCTAGTGATGCCTGTGGCACCGGTAGTATTTCTGAAAACACCACCTTGGGGGTCTTGGACTTCAGCTTCTCTCCTAGTTCCCTGTAATCATTTTTAAGGACCTTCCACCTGCCTCTAACTTTGTGATTAGTACCAATTTGCACCATGACTGCTGGGTTTTCCCCAGCCCCACCCAGCAATCTGTCTATCCGATCCGCAATATGCCGAACCCGAGCACCCGGCAGACAACACACTGTTCGGCATTCACGGTCTCGGCGACAGATGACCCTGTCTGTCCGCCTAATTATAGAGTCCCCTACCACCAACATCTGTCTGGGCTTTGCTGCACTCCTATTTCCCTCCTTCCTACAGCAGTCGTTCTCCTGGTTGCTAGGAGCAATGTCCTGCTGTAGTGACCCTAGTCCTGGCCCTTCATTCCTAATATCAGCCAAACAGGCATATTTACTAAGTTGTGCCAGGTCAGGACTAGGCTCCAGGACACTTTTCCCACTACCTCTTCTTCTAACTGTTACCCAGCTACCTACCTCTGGGTCCTGATCTTCCCCACCTCCACCCTCCTTCATATCACTGGCCCCAGCCAGAGAAAGCTCAGTGAGCTCTAAACTCCTCTCCAGGTTTACAATGCCCCTGAGTGTTGCAAGCTGCTTATTTAGATCAGTTACCTTGGCTTCCAAATACGCAACATGCTTGCATCGAGTGCAAACATATTCACCCTCGAACGGCTGCTCAAGGCATGCATACATCTGACAAGATACACACCTTGTAGCATTATCCATGGAGCTGATATTAAATGGGGATAGACAGTAAAGTTGAAAAGCAATGAAAAGAAAATAATGAGAAACGTATAAGGATAAATTCAAACTATGTTATTGTGTTTAAACTATGAAGCACTTATCTGTAACCCCGCACTTTACTGTAGACCTCGTATGCTCAGCACCTCGCTTGCTCTGGCTGGTTTATATAGTTCTACAAGGACTTCCAGAAGCTGCTAGAAGCTTCTAGAAACAGGTGTGACTAATACTACTGATTAAATCACAAGACAAACTTTTTTTTTTTTCCTTTTTCACAGAATCAAACATACACACAATTCCCTAATGAAATTAAACAATTACAGTTATCACAACTATGTTATTGTGTTTAAACTATGAAGCACTTATCTGTAACCCTGCACTTTACTGTAGACCTCGCACGCTCAGCACCTCGCTTGCTCTGGCTGGTTTATATAGTTCTACAAGGACTTCCAGAAGCTGCTAGAAGCTTCTAGAAACAGGTGTGACTAATACTACTGATTAAATCACAGGACAAACTTTTTTTTTTTTTTCCTTTTTCACAGAATCAAACATACACACAATTCCCTAATGAAATTAAACAATTACAGTTATCACAACTATGTTATTGTGTTTAAACTATGAAGCACTTATCTGTAACCCCGCACTTTGCAAGGTCCCACGACGCTTTCAGCTCTCCTACATCGGAAGCTGACAGCGAGCGGCTATAGAGAAGGACCGCTAGCTGTGAGCTCCACCCAGCAACTGAAGTGAGTCGCGCAATCAGCTGTTCTGTCACTGAGGTTAACCGCGGCCTTCGCTCTCAGGTGGAGGACTGTAGCTGTGGCCGTGGGTAACCTGAGTGACGGCACCGCTGATCCCGCGGCTCACTTCAGTCACTCAGGGAATGTGAGGTCACAGGTGAGTCCTTCATGTGTGACCGCAAATCAGGCTGCAACACAGAGAGAGAGAGACGCGCGATGTCAGTGAACTCGTATGAAGCTCTGACGTCACTGCTGCAGACTCCTGTGTCCTGGCACTGACCTCGGAGGTTCATCTGAGTTCATGACAGCCCACAGAGACAGAGCCCCAGGATGACAATGAAGTCATGTGAAGTTTATCCGAGTTCATTCTCATCGGTCGGCTCTGTCTGGTGTCTGCTGTCAGCGGGCATGTAGCAGAGCTGAATTGCTGGGGGACCGCACTGAAAAAAATGCATCCAAAACGCATGTAAAATACATGAATCAATGTATACATTTGGATACATGAATCAATCCAAATCAATCCAAAATACATGCGTTTTGGATGCATTTTTTTTGTCAAAATGCAGTGTCAAGTCTGCCAGAGGGTGCGCTTTTTTCTGCACTGGTCAGGACGCAGTGTGCGCACATGCCCTTAGATAAGCTTAATATTAAAAGTAGTCAAAAAGAAAATAATGGTGCAGCGTGAGATGTACACACTGGGGTACCTAGCATGCTAAGGTTATAGGGCATATGTGCAGTGATGGCCCCCACATCAGGGATATTATGGCTCAGATACTGGTACTAGGGATAATAAGGCTCACCCTTCACTATATCCTAGCTAGCAATGGATGTTAAACACCCTGATGTTTGTGGTGCCTCTGTTCCTCGGCAGTTATCCCTAAGGCGGGCTTTGCACACTACGACATCGCAGGTGCGATGTCGGTGGGGTCAAATCGAAAGTGACGCACATCCGGCGTCACTTGCGATGTCGTAGTGTGTAAATCCTAGATGATACGATGAACGAGCGCAAAATCGTCGTCATCGTATCATCGCTGCAGCCTCCGACATTTCCATAATGCCGGGGGAGCGACAGGTACGATGTAGTTCCTCGCTCCTGCGGCAGCACACATCGCTGTGTGTGAAGCCGCAGGAGCGAGGAACTTCACCTTACCTGCCTCCCGGCTGCAATGAGAAGGACGGAGGTGGGCGGGATGTTTACATCCTGCTCATCTCCGTCCCTCCACTTCAATTGGCCGCCTGCCGTGTGACGTCACTGTGACGCCGCACGACCCGCCCCCTAAGGAAGGAGGCGGGTCGCCGGCCAGAGGGACGTCGCACGGCAGGTATGTGCGTGTAAAGCTGCCGTAGCGATAATAATCGCTACGGCAGCTTTCACTATATATCGAACGTGCGACGGGGGCGGGACTATCACTGCAGCATCGGTAACACATTGTTACCGATGTTGCAACGTGCAAAGCCCGCCTAAGATTCCCCTACCTACCATACAATAAGGTACTCACCATCAGGAGACCTCAAACAAAGTGCAAAAAATGGTGTTTAACCTTCGTTGCTAGGCAGGATTTTTGATATAGCCCTCAGTGGATTTTAATCGTCCATAGGTCTGTTTAATGAGTAAGTTGATACTACTTACTAAAATAAGGAAACTATTTTTGAATACCTCATAATTTGACTTGAGATGGTTTTGGCACTTTATTTACACTTTGTGTTGATGGATATCATTTCTCTGGCAACAACAGTTTAATAGAGATAGAATAGGGGCACCCAACGCGCAGTGGGGGGCACCCAAAAAAGTATGGTGCACCTCGTTGGTAGGTGGGAGAAAGGGAGAGAGCAGTTATTCCCTTTGCTAGCCCCTTCTTCTACGATTTTTTAAGATAATTGCATTGATATGTCGGTCTGCACCGATTGATACCCCATTTTCCATTCTCTAGTTGTTTGCCTTTTTGAAATTACCTCTAGAGATGAGCGATGTTCAAGGTTCGCCAATTTCATGTTCAAGTGATTTTGTGGGGTGTTCGAGTCGTTCGACGAACTCGAACAATTTGCTAAAAGTTCGGCAGTTCGAGTTACGTTTGAGAGCGGCTCGAGCACCAAAAGTGTGTCTTTTCATAGTGAGTATGTGCGCACCTTTCGTATCTGCATGCGTCTACCTCACAATCCCTCTCTCTTTCCTACTCACCGATCACGGGCGTCTCGCAGCACGGCTGTCACAAATCTCCAGCGTCATTTCCTCTTTTGAAAATGGCTGCCGCTTCATTATTCAATTAGTTATTCCGTGATTTCCCCGCCCCACCAGCGCCCATGATTGGTTGCAGTCAGACACATCCCCATGAGGAGTGACAGCTGTCTCACTGCAACCAATCACAGCCGCCGGCGGGCGGGTCTATATCGTGTAGTAAAATAAATAAATAAAAAAAAATGCGGTTCCCCCCATATTTGATACCAGCCAGGATAAAGCCACACGGCTGGAGGTTGGTACTTTCAGGATGGAGAGCACCACATTATGGGGAGCCCACCACCCTAACAATATCACCCAGCAGCCACCCGGAATTGCCGCATCCATTAGATGTGACAGTCCCGGGACTCTACCCAGCTCATCCCGAATTCCCCTGGTGTGGTGGCAATCAGGGTAATAAGGAGTTAATCATGGCAGGCGTCTCCCTGAGATACCTTCCATGATTAAACTGTAAGTGAAAGTAAATAAACACACACAACGAAAAATCCTTTATTTGGAAAAAAAGACAAAAAATTCCCTCTTTCACCATTTTATTAAAATCTCCAAACAACAATCCAGGTCCGAAGTAATCCACACGACACTGTCAGCTCTGCTACATGAAGATGACAAGGAGCACCGTAGAACACGATCGCTGTGTCCTCTCCACGTAGCACCTGAAGTGAGTCGCGCTGTCAGCAGAGACTTCAGTCTGCAATGCAGACGTCAAGATTACCAAATCTGCCTATGTTTTGCATTACAGCCAGTGGCTGAATGGTTAGAGCTCTCGCCTAAGAAGCATTAGTTCATGAGTTCAAGTCCTGGCCATCCCGAGAAAGAATTTAATTTGTTTTAAATTATAATTATTAGTTATTTATAATTATAATTTAATTTAATTATGCACTGAGGGGAGGATGATGGGGGTTGTAGTGCTTGCGGTGATTATGGGGGTTGTAGTGCCTGAATGTGTGCGGTGATCAATGCGGTACTGCCGGTGTTTACCCGCCCATCCGCCCGCCCATCCGCCCATCCGTCCGTCCGTCCGCCCGTCCGTCCGCCCGTCCATCCGCCCGTCCGTCCGCCCGTCCATCCGCCCGTCCGTCCGTCCGTCCATCCGCCCATCCATCCACCCATCCGCCCATCCATCCATCCATCCATCCATCCGCCCATCCATCCATCCTTGCAGCTGAACAATCTGCTTCTAGATTCTCTACTGCAGTATAGAGCTAAAGATTACCAACTCTGCCTATGTTTCTTATTAGAGCCAGTGGCTGGTTCAAGTCCCGGCCGCCCCGGTAAAGAATTATAATTATTATTTATTTATAATTTAATTTAATTATGCAGGGGGAAGAGGGGAAGAGCCAGACATCAGCTGTGAGCCACGGGACACACCTCTAAAATCGGAGCATTTCACGGAATGAGGCTGCATTGCTTTCTCTTCTCTCTCTTTTCTCTCTCTCTCCCTCTCTCTTCTCTCTCCTCTCTCTCTTCTCTCTTCTCTCTCGCTCCTCTCTCTCTTCTCTCCCCTCTCTCTCTCTTCTCTCCTCTTCAGTCTCTCTCTTCTCTCTCTCTACCTCTCTCTTCTCTTTTCTCTCTCTTTTCTCTCTCTCTCTTTGCTCTCTCTCTTTTCTCTATCTTCTCTCTCTCTTCTTTCTCTCTCTCTCTGTCTCAGACCTGGCGATGATCAGCTCATGCGGTCACCTGACGGAATCAGCTGACACTATAAGTCGAGCGGTGAGGCCGGCTTTTTACCGCCCGGCCGTCTAAACTATCAGCTGCTGCTGTCGGACAGGAGTTTGCACTAAAGTGTGTAGTTTGTTTGGGTTTTTTGCACTGATGCTTCAGCTGATTGTATAAAAGCCGTTTATTCAATCAGCTGCTGTGTCATGTGATTCAGGCCCTTGAACCTGACACATCATCTGATCGCTTTGCCTTCTAGCAAACCGATCAGATGATATTGGATCCGGATTGGACGGCGCGGGACCCTTGACCCAGGATTACTGCGGAAGGGGGTTCTTTATTTCAATAAAGATGGAGTCACTAATTGTGTTGTGTTTTATTTCTAATAAAAATATTTTTCTGTGTGTTGTGTTTTTTTTTTATCTGTACTAGAAATTCATGGTGGCCATGTCTAATATTGGCGTGACACCATGAATTTCGGGCTTAGGGCCAGTTGTTAATATAAAGCTATCCCTAACCTCATTATTACCCAGCGAGCCACCCGTCACCAGGGCAGCTGGAAGAGTTGGATACAGCGCCAGAAGATGGCGCTTCTATGAAAGCGCCATTTTCTGGGGCGGCTGCGGACTTCAATTCGCAGCAGGGGTGCCCAGAAAGCTTGGGCACCCTGAGCTGCGGATTCCAATCACCAGCTGCCTAGTTGTACCTGGCTGGACACAAAAATTGGGCGAAGTCTACGGCATTTTTTTAATTATTTCATGAAATTCATAAAATAATTAAAAAAAAGGGCTTACCTATATTTTTGGTTCCCAGCCGGGTACAAATAGTCAGCTGGGGGTTGTGGGCAGCCCGTAGCTGCCTGCTGTACCTGGCTAGCATACAAAAACATGGCGAAGCCCACGTAATTTTTTTTGGGGGGCAAAAAACCCCTGCATACAGTCCTGGATGGAGTATGCTGAGCCTTGTAGTTCTGCAGCTGCTGTCTGCTGCCTGTCTGTATGGAGGAGAGCAGAAAGCAGCTGCAGAACTACAAGGCTCAGCATGCTCCATTCACTAGTGTATGCAGGAGAGCAGACAGCAGCTGCAGAACTACAAGGCTCAGCATACTCCATCCAGGACTGTATGCAGGATTTTTTTTGCCCACCAAAAATATGACGTGGGCTTCGCCATATTTTTGTATGCTAGCCAGGTACAGCAGGCAGGTATGGCTGCCCCCAACCGCCAGCTGCTTATTTGTACCAGGCTGGGAACTAAAAAAATAGGGAAGCCCTTTTTTTAATTATTTCACTTATTTCATGAAATAATTAAAAAACAAAATCGACATGAGCTTCGCCCCATTTTTGTGTCCAGCCAGGTACAACTAGGCAGCTGGGGATTGGAATCCGCACCACAGGTTGGCCCAAGCTTTCTGGGCCCCTCTGCTGCAAATTGCAGTCCGCAGCCACCCCAGAAAATGGCGCTTTCATAGAAGCACCATCATCTGGAGCTGTATCCAACTCTTCCAGCAGCCCTGAAGCCGGGTGGCTTGCTGGGTAATAGGAGTTAATACTAGCTTTGTTTTACTAGCTAGTATTAAGCCAGAGATTCTTAATGTCAGGCAAGTTTGACCCGGCCATTAAGAATCTCCAATAAAGGGTTAAAAAAAAAGACACCACACAGAGAAAAAATACTTTAATAGAAATAAATACACAGACACACTTAGAGACTCTATGTTTATTACTCCCTCTCATCCCTCCACGATCCATGGTCTTCTGTCTTCTTTCTCCTTCAACCTATGCAGCTTTGCTACATCAGACAGCACAGCATGGGAGGAAGAACGCTGCTGCTCCGTGCAGTCTAATCACTCAGAAAGTGAGCAGAAGCTGCGGGCTGTAAGCAGTGACGTCACCGCTGACAGGCGGATTGCTATAGCAATGGTGATTTTCGTTATTCACCGGCTGTGGCAACAAGTCCTTGCATGTGAGCTGACTCTGTAAAGAGTGCACACATGCAGGAACGGAGAAGCTGACCATGTGCCAGAGCATTTCGCCGGTACACTTAGATGCTGGAACGATCATCGTGTACCGGAGAGATGCACTGACAGCACCTAGCATGAGGTCTTGCCAAGTAACCAGTCTGTAGCCAATGAGATAATAGACACGTGACTGGTCACATGTTATTTTGACGTCACGATAGATCCTTTCATCAGTACTGGTTACTGGGAGGACGCAGTGATTATTGGAAGGAAAAGCGGTGGGAGACAGAGTGCAGGACGCGTCGCAGGGACCTGTAAGTGTTATTACAATGTTTATTAACTGTATATGTACATGTATAATGTGTTTTTATGTGTTTGTGTTTGCCTCCCATTTTTTTCAATGGGGTTCGAGTGGTTCGTCGAACCATTCGTCGAACGGAGCCTCCGTTCGACAAATCGAACCGAACTCAAACGCTGGGGGGGTGGCTCATCTCTACTTACCTCACATGACATCGGTCTGCATTATAAGGATGATCGGCATTATAATACATAGTTTTTTAACATTGTGACTTTT
This sequence comes from Anomaloglossus baeobatrachus, assembly GCF_048569485.1. Taxonomy (NCBI): domain Eukaryota; kingdom Metazoa; phylum Chordata; class Amphibia; order Anura; family Aromobatidae; genus Anomaloglossus; species Anomaloglossus baeobatrachus. Next base: position 315,575,792 of record NC_134355.1, on the reverse strand, counting down.
AATTATGATTAATAAGTTATTTGTTTTAAAGGGTGTATTTCTGGTCTATAGTAGAGTGGAGGGTGAGCCTGTTTATCCCTCGTACTAGTATCTGAGCCACAATACTCCTGATGTGGGGGCCATCACTGCACATATGCCCTATAACCTTCCCACGCTAGGTAGTGTTTACACCTCATGCTGCTTCATTATTTCATTTTTACTGCTTTTAATATTAAGTTTTTCTAATAAAGTATTATAATTTTAGAGGTTTTGCCTAGGTCTGTTATGCTATTATCTCTTTAAACAGTATTCGTTTTTAGTTATTCATTATTTTTACAAGCACCTTGTAATTTTACCAATTTAAGAACCTCTGAGAATTAACTCAAAGTCTTTTGGCCAGACACTGTGGAGGAATCTGATGGAGCCCAGCTATGAAGTTAGTGCTGTCTATGGTTACAAAAATTTCCTTGCACAACCGGAGTTTAAACGACCACTAATTTTCGTAGGTATGACATTTTATTTTGTCATGTTCATTATATCTGTATATTTGCTTAAGTTCAAAGGTGACATATGTTTTAGCATGTTTGTTGAGGTAAGAATAAAAAATCATGAATGACAGTTTTCAGATTTTATGTCTGGCAATAAAATCTTTCCATCGGTTTAACTTTGACCTGGATGCTGTACTAATTCATTTTTTTTATATACTGCAAATGTTCTAAATTACCTTTTTCATTTCTTCATATTTCACAATAAGTATGTTGAAATCTTCTTTGTGCGTGTACCAACCTCTGACGTGATCAAACCATGAGCCACATAACACTGTAAAATAGGATAACATTTTTTAAAAAACTTGTGGATCACTTTTGCCTTAGACCACTGACTGCATTGTTTTCAGCGCCTGATTTATTTTTTTCTATCTTTCTTAAAATACAAGATATACTTACCATTTCTGTCATTTGCTGCTGAATCTACTGATTATAGACTGTCGTTTGGTCAGTAAGTGCAATTACTGATGACAAGGGCAGTCTAGAATCTGTTACCTGAGCAATTCAGAAGAGTCACTTTTAGGGCTCTTCTCCACTTGCGTTAAAAAAATCAAAGCGATAATCGGCTACAAATGTGAGTCGAGTGTCCTGCGTGTGATCTACGTATGGTGTTTTTTTTTTCCTCACATAGCATCCGTATGACATGTGAGTGTCATGCGAGTGCTATGTGAGTGCTGTGCAAGCAGTGGTGGACTGGCTACCGGAGGAATCTCCGGTAATACCAGTCCTGGATGCAATTACCTGCACTGAACTCCGGAGCTGTCACCTGAGCTCCAGAGTTCAGCCCGGTCTGTTTGCAGCTGTGCTGAACTGAACAGCAATCACCGGGGAATCAATCACTCGGCGCTCGCTATTCAGTCCAGGCTGCACTCCGGAGCTCAGGTGACAGCTCCGGAGTTCAGTACATGTAACCGCGGTCAGGACTGGTATTACTGGAGATTACTCCGGTAGCCAGTCCGACGCTGTATGCAAGTGTCAAGGATCCGTGTGACATGTGTTTGCCATCTGTATGACATGCGCATGCCACCCATATTCTTATTTTTTTCTCGCTACCATAGGCTTGCATGGAGGTGCGAGAGCTGAGACTCGGTGCAAATCGCAGCATCCTGCGATTTCAAAGAGAGAATGAGTCGTATCATATAAAAGTAAGCTAGTGGACAATGCCTCATAGCTTAACATTGGTGCGAGTGCAATCCAATTTTTTTATCGGATTGCACTCGCACATGGAAATCGCAAGTGGAGAAGAGCGGTTTTTCCGCAGGTTAGTCCCTACGGGTTTTTACCATTATCTATGGCAAAAACCACAGGTACCTGCGTAAAAAAAAGTGACATGCACATTAATTCCGCTGCGGAAATTCCGTAGGAAAATCCACAGGTATAAAAAAACGCAGTGTGCGCACAGCATTTTTTTATACCCATAGGTTTTGCATGGGAATGACTGCATAAATGTTAGACACATTTTTGTGCAGCAAATCTGCGGCAAATCTGGGGTAAAATCCGCGGTAAATCCGCAGCGTGCACACATAGCCTTAGAGCGATCTGCCCAAAACGTTTCTGATGGTGGTCATGCAATTTATCGGACCTGCTGTATCACATTTCATTCTTACATGGACTTTGTTTTTTAAGAATTTTTTTCATAAAATTGGAGTTTTCTTCAAGTTACGTGGAAGCTGGATCACTTATTTTCTTTAAAATGTTTGTTATACTTTTTAAATTTACTAATTAAAGATTCAAATTTTCTTTCCAGGACAGGAGACAAACTCTAGCGCAGCGCCACCTATTGGAAGCAGCGATCCTAAAAGTTAAATGTGCATTTATAACAATCCTTTATATATAACTTAGGATATATATGCCAGATCAGAATCCCATTGGGATTCTGATCTGGCATATATATCCTAAGTTATATGTAAAGGATTGTTAGAAATGCACATTTAACTTTTAGGATCGCTACTTCCAATAGGTGGCGCTGCGCTAGAGTTTGTCTCCTGTCCTGGAGAGAAAATTTGAATATTTTGCAGAGGGGCATGGCAGCTATAAGTCCCCTTACTAGCATCCAGTCAGACTGTCTTGCAAATTCTCCATAAGGAGAATAGTGTTCCCTAATTAAAGATTATATTTTATATGAAGTTTTTCTCTTTTGGTTTATACCCTTTCTAAAGTAGTCAGCATAAGAATGAAGATTCTAACCAGCAACAGATGGTAAGACACATGACTTTTTATAGCGAAGAGGAGTAGCCACTAGTGATGAGCGAGTATGCTTGTTACTACTCGGTACTCGCACGAGTATCACTGTACTCGGGCTACTCGGCGGGTACCGAGTAATTTCGCGATACTCGTGCTGTACTCGTGGTCTTCATCTTTGCATGTTAGCGCTCTTTTGAGAGCCAGCCCTCATGCAGGGATTGGCTGGCAGACCACTGCAATGCCACAGCCCTGTTAGTTGTGGAATTGCAGTGATTGGCCGGCCTGCACAGCATGACCGAGCCTTTATACCGGCGGGCGCGCTGTGCTCTGTACACAGCCATCTCATATTCCCTGCTTTCCACGCCCACAGGCGCCTATAATTGATTGCAGTGAGACACGCCCCCACGCTGAGTGACAGGTGTCTCACTGCACCCAATCACAGCAGCCGGTGGGCGTGTCTATACTGTGAGGTAAAATAAATAAATAAATAATTTAAAAAAACGGCGTGCGGTCCCCCCAATTTTAATACCAGCCAGATAAAGCCATACGGCTGAAGGCTGGTATTCTTAGGATGGGGAGCTCCACGTTATGGGGAGCCCCCCACCCTAACAATATCAGTCATCAGCCGCCCAGAATTGCCGCATACATTAGATGCGACAGTTCTGGGACTGTACCCGGCTCTTCCCGATTTACCCTAGTGCGTTGGCAAATCGGGGTAATAAGGAGTTAATGGCAGCCCATAGCTGCCACTAAATCCTAGATTAATCATGTCAGGCATCTCCCCGAGATTCCTTCCATGATTAATCTGTAAATTACAGTTAAAAAACACACACACCTGAAAAAATCCTTTATTAGAAATAAAAAACAATAACAAAGTCCCTCATCACCAATTTATTAACCCCGACAAACCCTCCATGTCCAGCGTACTCCACAGTCCTCCAGCGTCGCGTCCAGCTCTGCTACATTCAGGTGACAGGAGCTGCAGAATACACCGTCGCTTCTGTCAGCTCCACACAGCAACTGAGGTGAGTAGCGCGATCAGCTGCTGTCAGTCAGGTAACTCGCGGCCACCGCTGGATCCGGCGGTGGCCGTGATTAACCTCAGTGACAGCAGCTGATCGCTATACTCACCTCAGTTGCTACATGGAGCTGACCGGAGCGGCGGTGAGTAGCGCAATCAGCTGAGCTGTCACTGAGGTTATCCGCTGCCTCCGCTGCATCCACCGCTGGATCCAGGTAACCTCAGTGACAGCTCAGCTGATCGCTATACTCACCTCAGTTGTTGTGTGAAGCTGACCGGAGCGGCGGTGAGTAGCGCGATCAGCTGAGCTCTCACTGAGGTTACCCGCGGTCACCGCTTGATCCAGGTAACCTCAGTGACAGCTCAGCTGATCGCGCGGCTGTCTTCAGTTGCTGTGTGAAGCTGACCGGAGCGGCGGTGTATTCTGCAGCTCCTGTCACCTTCATGTAGCACAGCTGGACGCGACGCTGGAGGTCCGTGGATTACGCCGGACATGGAGGGTTTGTCGGGGTTAATAAATTGGTGATGAGGGACTTTGTTAGTGTTTTTTATTTCTAATAAAGGATTTTTCGGGTGTGTGTGTTTTTTAACTGTAATTTACAGATTAATCATGGAAGGAATCTCGGGGAGACGCCTGACATGATTAATCTAGGATTTAGTGGCAGCTATGGGCTGCCATTAACTCCTTATTACCCCGATTTGCCAACGCACTAGGGTAAATCGGGAAGAGCCGGGTACAGTCCTAGAACTGTCGCATATAATGTATGCGGCAATTCTGGGCGGCTGCTGACTGATATTGTTAGGCTGGGGGGCTCCCCATAACGTGGAGCTCCCCATCCTGAGAATACCAGCCTTTAGCCGTATGGCTTTATCTGGCTAATATTAAAATTGGGGGGACCGCACGCCGTTTTTTTAAATTATTTAATTATTTATTTCACTGCACAGTATACACACACACACCGGCTGCTGTGTTTGGGTGCAGTGAGACACCTGTCACTCAGCGTGGGGGCGTGTCTCACTGCAACCAATCATAGGCGCCGAAAAGCAGGAAAGCAGGGAATACGAGATTGTTTAATGAGCGGCCGGCTTTTTCAAAAGAGGAAAAGCCGCCGGAGTTTAGTGAACAGCTGTGCAGCGCCGCGGCAGTGATCGGGGAACGGTAAGTAAGAGAGAGGGGGGGAGAATGACCGACAGACTGTGAGAGGGGGACAGACAACACAGAGAGAGACCGACAGAGCGAGACCGACCGACGGGAGATAGAATGAAAAAAAAAATGACCGACATCGCTAGTAAAAAGCACAAAACGTGCGTTTTGGACATCGGAGTGCCACACAAAGTTTTACGTAAAATCTTTCATGTATTAATCTCAAAAAGTAACATACACCAGCTCTATCTCACTATTGGGTATGTGCCCTTAACATTTCTGCCATGAAAATTCATTTTGGTGTCATTTTGGAAGGTTTTCTGGTGAGTCCGTAAAAATGGCGTAAAACTCGGACAAAATTGTTTACAGCTGTGACTTTTGAGTGATAAATGCTTCAAGGGGTCTTCCCCATGCTGTTGCCATGTCATTTGAGCACTCTTCTGAGACTTTTGTGACATTTTTAGGGTTTCTACATGCTGCCGGGGGTCATTTCATAAAAATACTCGGGTCTCCCATAGGATAACATTGGGCTCGGTGCTCGGGCCGAGTACACGACTATCTTGGGATGCTCGGCCCGAGCCTAGAGCACCCGAGCTTTTTAGTACTCGCTCATCACTAGTAGCCACAAATAGCTGCACCTGAGATTAAAGCTACAAAGGACATACATATAGGAAAGAGTACATAACCCTTACATCACCAAAAAAAGTCAATTCACTCAAACACAAGCTGCAGACCTGCACATATTAAGGCATTCTGACCTTCTGGTCCCAGATTTGCCAGAGGTCTCTCCAGAGGTCGACACCGCTAGTCCACCACTGGATTATGCAGAACTAGCCAGGGAGGCACAATACGAAAGGAGTAGGGAGACCTTCCAAGACATGACAGGAAAAAAGCTCCCTGTGAAGAGCCCCCTATATACAATTTTACCTTATGCACCACTTGCGAAAAACCACCCGACTAAGAGGTGCAGAGAAACCAGATAAATTTGTTAGACAGAAGTAACAGTTGGTCACATGACTCTTCTGTTCCCTCCATATTATTGGAACAGCAAACGGCATTGACTTGCAAGAACCTCTCAACCAACCTTTAAGATCAACTGCACATCTTGCACAACAGATGTGAGAGGAGCCCAAGGTTTGGCTTGATCACCACTCTTGCATCCAAAATACAGCTCAAAGGTTTTTATGATGAGAGCTCTCATGATGCGTCTTTGTGGCTTTAGCGTGCATGCTCCACAATTGTAACAGAAGATATTGCGACTGTTCCAACACTGCATTTTAGCTATATCATATCAGTCTGTAGTTGTACAGAGCTCCTTATATTTGAAATAGTTTGCAGAGTCTTTGCAAGCAGATTTACAGCCTCTGCAGGCAGCATCCAGACATGTCTAGACGTGTTCCTAGTCTAACAACTCCACTAAAGTTTTGCAACTCCAATCAAATGTAAGGAATTTATGAATTTAATTGCCTATAAGGCTAATTTCACACTTGCGTTGTGCGGCATCCGTCGCATTGCGTTGTGTGATGGATGTAACGGATGCATTGCATATAGTGGCACAACTGATGCGATGGATACTGCAAAACAACAGAATCCGTTGTGTAGCTTTTTTTCAACAATTACTCAACTGAGCATGCGCAGTTGTGTAAAAACGGATCCTTCACAGGAATCCGTCAAATGACGGATTCCGCCGGATTCCGCCACCATAGGCTTTCAATATAAAAATGACGGACGCCGACGGAATCCAGCACATTGCATTGTTTTGACGCTCAGGGAAGCGCAAAAAAACTCTACATGCTACGTTCTTTCCGCCCGGCGGATGCAACGCAGCGTTGGCCGGCGGATGGGAAGCAGCGGAATCCGTTAACAGATTCCGCTGTTTTCCAAAACAGCAAATTGCGACTGAAGGAAAAAAACGCAAGTGTAAAACTAGCCTAAATTACATGACAGCACATATAATATTGTGTTATATACATAGACAGCCTGAAAATATGAAAACATTAGCAGAAACAAAATATTTCAGATAAATGGTATGCGACAGGAACATTTTAAGGTGATTTTTGTGATCAGCAGCACAAATTACATATGATACACCCAACAGTGTTCAAGAAGCAAAATCTTCCTTGTCCAGTGCAATTTATGCTCTTAGGGGTACTTTGCACGCTGCAACATTGCTAGCCGATGATAGCAATGCCGAGCACGATAGTACCCGCCCCCGTCGCACATGTGATATCTTGTGATAGCTGACGTATTGAACATTATCGCTACGGCAGCTTCACATGCACTTACCTGCCCTGCGACATCGCTCTGGCCGGCGACCCGCCTCCTTCCTGAGGGGGCGGGTCGTGCGGCGTCACAGCGACATCATACGGCAGGCGGCCAATAGAAGTGGAGGGGCGGAGATGAGCGGGATGTAAACATCCCGCCCACCTTCTCCCTTCCGCATTGCCGGTGGACGGCGGGCGCAGGAAAGGAGATGTTTGTCGGTCCTGCGGCTTCAGACACAGCGATGTGTGGAGCTACAGGAACGACAAATAACATCGTACGTGCGGACGCACCGACATTATGAAAATGAACGACGTGACACAGATCAGCGATTTTTGACTGTTTCACGCTCGTTCATCTTCTCTCCTAGGCTTTACACGTTGCAACATCGTTACCGGCGCTGTATGTGCGTCAATTTCGATTTGACCCCGACGATATCGCAGTAGCGATGTCGCAACGTGCAAAGTACCCCTTAGTTAGCATATATAATTGATTTAAAAACTGTTCATCTAAAATAAAAAAACATTTGGATGCTATTATATTACCTTTCCCCTTTATGAAGAGGTCTAGGAATGCTTCCCAGGTTACTGTGCATTTTATATTTGGATTCATTTTGAAAAAGTGGTAATAGGAAACTAGAGCATCTTTGGGGTTTCGACACACATACACAACCTGAAAAAAAGGGAAAATTAGCACTTTTGGTTTAATGCTTTTGTTTGTTTATTGGCTTCTAAATATTCAATAGCAGTTATTTCTTAATGTGATCAACATCACATGAAAAACAATAGGATAATTAATCAAAGTGATCTAAGATCATCCAAAAGACGGAAAGGCTTTTGTTCCAAACGTGGACAACCCCTGGTGCTGGAACAGAAAAACCTGAAAATAACTGAATTTTGAAAATTACACCCCTACATGAATGCAGCTACAGGTGTGGTGACTATTTGGATCCAAGATGTTTTTCAGAAATAAGCATGTAGTTGGTGTTGCAGAGTAAAAATTGCATATAAGCCATTTTAGTGCCCAATATATTGTGCCCAGCTTTTTCAGCTGAAGTAAATTCTTACATGGGTATTTCTTGCTACAACATGTAGAGGAGTGGGGCATTTGGCTTTGAAAGTACAGATTTTTGCTCAATTTATTTATTTTTTTAAACGGTGGGGGAACCATGTCACTTTTCCACAACTGTTGTTATACCAGTAAGGCCCGTTTCACACGTCAGTGAAAAACACTGACGTTCTTCACTGACATGTCAAACATGCACATATCCCTCCGTGTTCCGTGATTCAGTGGGTTGTTCATGTGCAATCCGTGATCCATGATCCGTGATTGCATATGGACATTACTCACCTGCCTTCGCTCCTGCTGTCCATGGTGCTGAACTCCTCGGCTCTGCAGCGTCAACCCACCGCTCTCTGCAGCTGCTTCCGGGTCGGCTGTTCCTGTTTTCATGAATATTCATGAGCCGGGCAGGAGCTGCAGAGAGTGGAGGCTGCACAGCGAATCGCTGGAAAGGTGAGTTGAAAATGTTTATTATTTGATATGTCAGTGTTTTTCTGGTGCATGTTTCACGGATCACACCATAGTGTGGTCCGTGGGTCATCAGTGATGCCAGAAAAAACGGACTTGTCTCCGTGCAGAATCACGGACACGGGTGTACGCTGCACGGAGAGATGTGTGAGCAGACCCATTGATTATAATGGGTCTTCGTATGTCAGTGATTCTGGTACGTATAAAAAAAAGCACATACGTACCAGAATCACTGATGTGTGAAGGGGGCCTAAGGTGGAAGCCCCATATTTTTTGTTGACAGATTAGAGATCTCAGTAGGGAGTTTTTTTTTTAGATGAGTTGAAGTTTATACCTGTACCTTATCAATGTGATTTTAGGGAATATTTTTATTGCTTTTGAGACTAGGTTGACTTTTGTTCTGTACTCTACATTGAGCCCTTGTGGCGCCCCTGAGGGTCCAGTCACCACAGAGGTACTGCACCTCAGCCAGAAGTGTGATACCCCATTCCCTGGTAAGGAAGAGCACACAGATCACAGCACACACACACTTTTAGTATAGCTACACGACTTCAGGCTATGGTTAGGGCAAGATTGCTCCTTGGGGATGGCACAGTCCCGGAGCCAGTCTATGGGTGGGGTTAGTTAGTAGGTGAACACTTTAGAACACAGTGGGGAGAAGGAAAAGTGAAACTAAGCAGAACAAGTTAGTGTAAAATAATGAGTTCATTATGAATATTTGTCTCATAATATACTCTACATACAGGCCTTTAGCATGTATGTATAGATCCCTTAGACATGTGTGTGTTTGAAGAGGTCCTGACTGGCACCTGACGTGATAAATCACTAACTGGCTGAAAGGCCATTGCTTTTCTCAATCTGGTCTCTTAGCAACGGTCTGTAAACAGCTAGAAAGATCATATACATTACAACTAGGCTATAGTTTATCTATGTTTAGACTGGAAAACATAGTTCTGCGCATGACACATATGTTATAGTTTAAAGACCACGTGAGCGATGACTTAATGTAAAAACCCAGAAAGGAAATAAGTTTATTTTGAGTTCTGAAGCTCATGGCAAACCCATGTAAAGTAAAAAGGAGTAATCAGAGGCAGGGGCAAAAGGCATATAAACAAGGCCACATCCAGGGCCGGACTATAGGCGGGGCTTCAGCCCCGGGGCCCCCACCAAAAGAGCTTCCAAGGGGGCCCCCACCACCAGGGCCATACTTGCCACTAGGCACCTGTCAGCATTTTTTTTTCTTCACACCCTCTCCCCCTCCGTAAAGACAGTCTAATAAATCCACTGTGTTTTCAGGGGTGTTGGCGCACCGCCATTTATTTGTATCTGCGTATTTAAGACGCAAAAACAAACTGCGGGCACAGGACACTGATTGACCCCGGAAGTACCAGCGCTTGCACTTCCGAGGTCAGTTGTGTGGCAATGAGCTCCCTGCTATGTGCTGAGGCCGTACCCAGCGAGGGGCAGGGGGGGGGCAGCTGCCCCCCCTAGAAGCAGGGGCATGGTGTAGTGGGCCGCTGTATCTGCTGTCCCCGCTGTGCTCCTCTGCAGTGTGTACATGCCAGGCACACTAGCTGCAGCAGGAGGCAGCGCGCTGTGCCGGCTCTACTGTGTGCCCGGCATGTACACACTGCAGAGGAGCGCAGCAGAGCCGGTGCCGGTGACCGCAGCTTTGTCCTTCTTATTCAAATGTATTTGAGTCTTTCAGACGTAAATACATTTGAACAGCGCGCCGGGTCGGGGCCCCGCCCCTGACGTGCAGCAACGTGATGAGATGAGCACCTTGCTGACATCATCACAGTGCTGCGCGCGCCGGGACACAGGAGACATGAAGCGGTAAGCGCTCCATGGAGGAGCTGAAGAGACAGGTTTAATTAATGGGGATGAGTGGTGAGGGGCTGAGGACACATAACAGGGAACATTTATGAAGGAACACATCTTTGTGACAGGCAGAGGAGGAGTACTGTATTCCAAGGGAGGGGGAGGCAGGAGTGTGTAGTGATGGGGCAGTGTAATTTGTGTGTGTAGGGGGTGATGAGGGTTGCATTGTATTGTGTGTGGGGGGAGGGGTAATGGGGGGTGTATTATATTGTGTGGGGGGGGAGGGGTAATGGGGGGTGTATTATATTGTGTGTGGGGGAGGGTAATGGGGGTGCATTGTATTATGTGTGGGGGGAGAGGTAATGGAGGGTGCATTGTATTTTGTGTGTGGGGAGGGGTAATGGAGGGTGCATTGTATTGTGTGTGGGGGAGGGGTAATGGAGGGTGTATTGTATTGTGTGTGGGGGGAGGGGTAATAGAGGGTGTATTGTGTGTGGGGGAGGGGTAATGGGAGGTGCATTGTATTGTGTGTGTGTGTGTAGAGGGTGATGGGGTGCATTGTGTGTGTGTGTAGGGGGTGATGGGGGGTGCATTGTATGTGTAGGGGGTGATGGGGGGTGCATTTTATTGTGTGTAGGGGGTGATGGGGGGTGCATTGTGTGTGTGTGTGTAGGGGTAATGGGGGGTGCATTGTATTGTGTGTGGGGGGGAGGGGTAATGGGGGGTGCATTGTATTGTGTGTGTGTAGGGGTAATGGGGGGTGCATTGTGTGTGTTTGTAGGGGGTGATGGGGGGTGCATTGTGTGTGTGTGTGAGGGTAATGGGGGGTGCATTGTATTGTGTGTGTGGGGGGATGGGTAATGGGGGTGCATTGTATTGTGTGTGTGTGTGTAGGGGGTGATGGGGGGTGCATTGTGTGTAGGGGGTGATGGGGGGTGCATTTTATTGTGTGTGTAGGGGGTGATGGGGGGTGCATTGTGTGTATGTGTGTAGGGGTAATGGGGAGTGCATTGTATTGTGTGTGTGGGGGGAGGGGTAATGGGGAGTGCATTGTATTGTGTGTGTGGGGGGAGGGGTAATGGGGGGTGCATTGTATTGTGTGTGTGTGTGTAGGGGGTGATGGGGGGTGCATTGTGTGTGTGTGTGTGTGTAGAGGGTGATGGGGGGTGCATTGTGTGTGTAGGGGGTGATGGGGGTGCATTGTATTGTGTGTGTGTGTGTGTAGGGGGTGATGTGGGGTGCATTGTGTGTGTGTAGGGGGTGATGGGGGGTGCATTGTGTGTGTGTGGGTGGGGGTGATCGGGGGTGCATTGTATTGTGTGTGTGTGTAGGGGGTGACGGGGGGTACATTGTTTTGTGTGTGTGTAGGGGGTGATGGGTGGGTGCATTGTGTTTGTGTGTAGGGGGTGATGCGTGGGTGCATTGTATTGTGTATGTAGGGGGTGATGGGTGGGTGCATTGTGTGTGTGTAGGGGGTGATGTGGGGTGCATTGTATTTGTGTGTGTGTGTGTCAGAGCTGTGTTTGTGTGTGTGTGTGTGTGTGTGTCAGAGCTGTGTGTGTAAGACGCAGTACTGTGTGTGTGTGTGTGTGTGTGTGTGTGTATATATGAATTAGAGCAATCTGTGCAGCCCCCCCAGAACTAGAACTATATGGGTCCCTCAGAGCGCTATGTCACCCATCCCAGTAATGAGTACACCACGAGAGCTGTTTGCCACTCCAGTAACGTCTATGCCCCCTGCCCCTCATGTAATGTATATATTGTAGCCCCCAGCCCCTCCTGTGATGTATATACAGCAGTGCTGTCAGTGTGCAGTCATGTCTGTTAGTGACAGCCATCGTGAAACACAGCCACATGTCCTGAAGGAGCTGAACAAGCGGGAGAGGTAAGTGAGGCTGCTGGCAACTTCCCCATATTAATACCTGTAAGGGCTCATGCGCACGTAACTGCTGAATATTCTGCAGTGATTTGACAGCACATGTGCGCGTCAAATCGCTGGAGAAACACTGCATAATGGATGCAGTTTTTCTGTACAAAAAAAAGCGATTTCATGCGCTATGGCTGCTGCCCCCACCATAGACAGAGTGGGAGCTGCATCCATAGCACACGGAATAATTGACATGCTCATTTTATGAACGCACAGATTTGGGTCAACATTTTAGCACCCAAATCGCTGCGTTCATAAAAGCAACGTGCGCACATATCATGCACAATCTTCATAGACTGTGCAGGGGACGCAGGACGCATGCATTTACACTGCAGTGCTATACGCAGCATAAATGCATGGAATTACACCACGTGCGCATGAGCCCTAATGCGTCTGTGTCTGCATGTATGTCAGTGTATATGACTGTGCATATATTTGTTTGTTAATATGTATTTTTCTGAATTTGTCTTCAAATATGTATATGTACGTATGCCTGTATGTGTATGTGCGTGTCTGCGTGTGGATGGGGTCCACTGAGACTTTCACCCGGAGGCCACAAAAACTTGGAGCTTGGCCCTGGCTGCCTTAACATTGGGATCAATAAAAAATGTGAGTAAAGCAGGCTTTACACGCTACAATTTATCTAACGATGTGTCGGTGGGGTCATGTCATAAGTGACGCACATCAGGCATCGTTAGTGATATTGCAGTGTGTGACAGCTACGTGCGACCCTGATTGTGCGTTAAAACGTTAATCGCATACACGTCGTTCAATTTCTAAAAATCGAATGTCAGGTTGTTCATTGTTCCCGAGGAAGCACACGTCGCTCCGTGTGACACCCCGGGAATGATAAACACAGCTTACCTGCGTCCCACTGCAATGCGGAAGGAAGGAGGTGGGCGGGATGTTTACGTCCCGCTCATCTCTGCCCTTCCGCTTCTATTGGCCGGCCGCTGTGTGACGTCGCTGTGACGCCGAACGTCCCCCCCACTCCAGGAAGTGGATGTTCGCCGCCCACAGCGAGGTCATTTGGAAGGTAAGTAAGTGTGACGGGGGTTAATCGTTTGTGCGACACGGGCAACAAATTGCCCGTTCCGCACATACGGTGGGGGCGTGTGCGATTGCATACGAGATCGCATATGTAATTGAAACGTGTAAAGCAGCCTTAACTCTTCTGTGTATAAGTGACGGCTGTGAGTTATCCTGGACTGTGTCTGCATTGTAGTACTGTAAATATGAATGTGGCAGAACAGGATAAGATACATGCTCATTGGATTTATATCTAAATGCTACAGTTCGCGCTCTACTGTTATGGCTAAAAATGTTAACGTTATGGGGCCCCCACCAGATTTTGTGCTCAGGGGCCTCCACCAACCTTAATCTGGCCCTGGCCACAGCTCATAGAGGTAGAATGCCCAACCATTCTCAACCAAGGACTGATGGAAGACTGCCGTGACATCACAGCTATGTAAGATATATGGACTCTTTCTTTTTCTTTCTTATTACTCAGTTTTAATTAACCAAGCATTATTTTTCTGTAATGATTTTTAACTTTTAAATAATCCCATATATTTCCACCTCATCATTTTTCAATCATTGCATACTTGGCTAAGTATATACACCTATCCTATTTTTAACATTTTGGCGAGCTTCAGCCTGATTGATTGAGAGACACAGGTGGTTTTCCCATTTTGGCATGCATGGTGAATTTTCACTTTCACACTAGTTCTTGCTGTTTTGGTTTGCGGGACTTTTCTTCCGTTACGCTTCCCTGACCTTTTGTCCAAAGAGGGGGGGGGCAGTGAGGAGGAGTAACGTGTTTGTTCAAAAGACTGCAGGGAAATACACACGCACTGTGTTTGAATGAAACGGAACCTTAGAAGAGTGACAAGGATTGACGTATTCCACCGCAAGAAGGTCGTATGAGTCGTGCCCTGATGGACATCTGAGGATCCATCCAGGACCATCAATCTAGGAAATCCCCAGGAGAATCCTTCCAGGACAAAAAGACCATCGACCCACAGACGGTTGGACCCATCCCAGGACAAACGCATCTACATATAGGTGAGAAAATGGATTTTATTAATGATTTTTCTAAGAAAAGTAATGTGGAGTATACATTTAATCATAAGCATAGTGATGTTCAATCATGATCAAATCTGTACCGTCAATGTGAAATTGAGAATAATAAGATAGATAAGAAAATCTTTACTGTGAGAAAATTGCAGAGGAAGCTACAGAATGTATTAGGCATGGTCTATACCTATAACTCCATGGTTGGTGGCACACAGCCGTATACACACAACATCTGCATGGTAACAGACAAATCCAATACGGACACACACATAGCAGATGCAGAAACAACAGATTGTCCAAATTGTTCATTATTGGCTGAACATATAGAAAATTTGGAAGATCAATTGGAAACTAGAGCAGATTTAATATCAAAATTACGTAAAGATATAAAACATGTGTCTGCCAATACACGACAAAATCAAAAAGATGCCTCAGCATCACCTGCCTCAGGTTCAGATATTCCTGAACAGTTGAACACAACTGTGGAGGAAGATCTGAACGAGGAAGAATTACGTAAAAAGAAATTACATGAAAACACGGCCCGTCTTAATATCAAAATCCATGACCAATTGATGAAAATCATAAAAGACATACCCAAGTATGATGATAAAATGGACGCCTTCCATAATGAGGACATTTTTTAATCAAACACAGATAAATACAATCTTACAGACGATCAAAAGAATAAAATATTCAGGGTTTGGCTTCCCTCTCACATGACAAAACATTTACAAGCCACACCTAGATTAAATGAACACAATGACCTGATACAAAGGAAGATAGGCTGAAACAGTTAATTCTATTTACAACAGGAGAGTGTACCCCAACAGTTGAAATTTTAGAAAATCTTAAAACACACAGACAAGAGGGCCCATTTGTCTTTTTGGTTAAATTCGAACAAGCTTATTGTATGGTAATGGAGATCGGATCTGATCAAGAACCGACTTCCATGGTCAAAGCCTTTGTTAAAAAATTTAAATATTTGGACCCTGCTTCATTTGAGATTGCTTCCAGGTTGGACACTCTGCAGGAGGCTACGACATTTATTGATAGAATACAGAGACAAATGAAGCAAAATCAGGTAAAGTCAAAAATAGCCATGATAGAGGAGACAAATGATGACAAATCAGTATCACAGCAAAAACAAAATAATAAGAACAAATCGAGACCCATACTGAATTCTAAGAACAAGGGTTCAGGGGGGGCAAGCAAAAGAAGCAACATTCATTGCTTCTTCTGCGGCCTTCCTGGCCATCTTAAGTGGGAATGTAAGAAATTCCTAAGGGCAGGAGCTGAGGAAAAGCTGGGTAAAGAGAATTGACTGATACCAAATACATCAAGCGCACCTCCCCCATCTTCAGTGCCTCCACCTTCATTCACACCCACTCATACTGACTACAGGAATAACCAATCACCATATGCACCACTGACCAAACAAATTAGGGAAATGACCATAAAAGAGTTAGATTCAAGGAACAAGACACCTGCTGCTCTTCTTCCTTCTCCATCTTCCTGACTAGCAAAGCCTGTCCCCAGACTTGATCAACTGGAATTTGTCACTCGAGTTTCAATGGATAGCTGTGGTCGACCATTTTTAAAGGTACATCATGAAGGCCAGGTAGTAACGTTTCTTCTTGATACAGGTGCACAATATAGCGTGACTAATGTTGATTTACATTTAAAGCCAGATTCCCCTGTATGTACAATTGTTGGTTTCAGTGGCAAAAATGGAACAAAGGTAACTTTAGCTCAGGGTGTTTTTCTGGAAATACCTGGTTCTTTGAAAACAAAAATGGATATCTGGTGTTGTCGGGATACTGAGAACATAATTGCCACTGATTTTATGGAAAAGCAGGGCTGGATTATTGCTTTTCGTAACAAAACAATTTGGAAAGACTAACGGTTGCAAGGCGGTAGTTATTGATCCAAATGAATATAGTCATGTCGGAACCATTTGTTTGAACAATGTAGTGTCCTCTGATCATTTGTGGCCAGAAACTGGTGATAATCAAGTATTGACTGAGATAGTACAACGGTTTCCTTCTTTATGGGCTCAGTACATAAATCAAGTAGGGACCATGACAGATCTTGTTGTGAAAGTGGAAGGGTGGGATCCGCCTCCACAGCGTCAGTATAAGTTGCCTCCATAGTCAATTGCTCCAATGTCTAAAATTATTCAGGAATTGTTGGATCAAGGTGTCATACGTAAGGCAAATTCTGTTTGTAACAATCCATTGTGATGTGTTCTGAAAAGTGATGGTAGCTATCGGGTGATATTGGATTTACAGATGTTCAATAAATTTACTCCCAATGTTGCACCGATCGTAGCTGATACACATGACATAATGTCGAGATTGAATGTAAAGGCGAAGTATTTCTCAGTATTGGATATCAGTAACGGTTTCTTCAGTATACCGATTGAAAAAAGTTGCCAATATAAGTTTGCTTTTAGCCATCTGGACGAACAATTTATGTTCTGTCGGTTATCGCAGGGGGCGCATATGTCTCCAAGCATTTTTATCAGGCGCTAGCAAAAATTTTGTCAAAATTTTCTAGTCCGGAATGCATATTGCAATATGTGGACGATATTCTGCTGTGTACTGAAGATGAGGACAAAGGCCGGCTTTGCACATTACGACATCGCATGCCGATGCTGCGATGTCGAGTGCGATAGTCCCTGCCCCCGTCGTACGTGCGATATCTTGTGATAGCTGCCGTAGCGAACATTATCGCTATGGCAGCTTCACATGCACTCACCTGTCCTGCGACATCACTCTGGCCGGCGAACTGCCTCCTTCCTAAGGGGGCGGGCCATGTGGCATCACAGCGACGTCACACGGCAGGCGGCCAATTGCAACGGAGGGCTGGAGATGAGCAGGATGTAAACATCCCGCCCACCTCCTTCCTTCTCATAGCAGCCGGGACGCAGGTAAGGTGATGTTCCTCGCTCCTGCGGCTTTACACATCGCTGTGCTGCCGCAGGAACGAGGAACAACATCGTACCTGTCGCTGCACCGGCATTATGGAAATGTCGGAGACTACAACGATGATACGATAACGACGCTTTTGCGCTCGTTCATCGTATCAAAAAGGTTTTACACACTACGACATCGCAAGTGATGCCGGATGTGCGTCACTTTTGATTTGACCCCACCGACATCGCACCTGCGATGTCATAGTGTGCACAGCCGGCCTTACACTTGTCTCTATTGGCAGAGTTTTTGAGCTTCTGCATGATGCAGGATTGAAACTGAATACCAAAAAGTTCAAGCTGATGCAGACAGAGGTTAGATTTTTAGGAGTTCTGTTTAGTCCAGGTAAAAGGCGACCCCTACAGGACAGAATAGAGGCAATAGCATCCCTTCCAATTCCAACATCACACAAGGCACTAAGACATTTTTTAGGACTTGTAAATTATTTAAGGGATTTCATTGAACATTTTGCTGACAAAGCCAGACCTTTGTATGATCTTTTAAAAGGTGATAATGATGATTATTTTGATCCCTGGGGTGTCGAACAGGAAAAAGCCTTCACACAATTGAAACATGATCTACAACACTCACCTGCGTTAAGTATGGTGGAAAAGAACGCACCTTTTGCGCTCCAAGCACACACTTCAGAGACAAGTATCTCTGTGGTTTTGCTGTAGCTGCAAGGGAGGGAATGGGGAATCTTGGGTTACTTCTCTAAGCTTCTCTCACCTGTTGAGAGGGGGTTCGAGGTGTGCGCAAGACACCTGGTGGGAGTGTATTTTGAAATAAAAATAACCCAACATATAATCGGGTTCAAAAAGGTCATCCTTCAGACGCCACATAACACACTAAAGCTTCTCTTTGAGAAAAATATTCCAGGTGTGTCACATCAGAGATTTGCCCATTGGTTGCTCTCATTGTCCCCAAATCAAATTTAGGTACATTATAAGGCCAAATATGTTCTTCCTCAATTGATACAATATGAAGGACAAACCCATGATTGTCTATAAACGTTCCAAGAACCAAGTCCATCTCTCTTCTGACGTCAGTCGTAAGACACAGCTGAACCTGTGTTTGTAGATGGTTCTAGATTTTTTCTAGAAGGACACTTTTACACAGGATATGGAATTTTCTATTCCAAAAGAGGACAAGTGGTAAAGCACAAATTACCAAGTCATTTCTCAGCTTAAAGGGCTGAGCTAGAAGCGGTAAGAATGGTCCTACAGCTGAATGAAGCTGATGACCAAGTTCCAATGGTAATTTACAGTGATAGCTCCTATGTTGTCAGGTCCCTAACCGATTATCTGCCTATCTGGGAGAGAAGAGGTAATGTGGATTCTTCCAACAAGACCTTGGTGCACAGCGACACTTTAAAAACAATTTTTGAAATAGCATCTAGAGCCCCAAATAGGTTTGCTATAGTGAAAGTCGCTGCACATAAAAAATCTGATGATGAGTTATCTGTAGGAAATGCAACCGCAGATGCACTAGCCAAAGAAGCTGCCCTGACTGGAGAAGTGTTTGACTCTGAACCTTCTGAGATTTCAGCGGTTCAAAGAACAGATACGTACATACCTTCATTTGCAGAAGAACAGAGATCCTTCTCTTGTTACTTCTCAGGATGATCCAAAACCTCCTTTTATCTGTGAAAATGGGGTTTTGTGTCACAATTCAAATGGAGAATTGCGTCCCGTTGTACCAAAACATCTACAGGTAGAATTCACTCGATATAACCATAAGAGCTTAGGTCACTTAGGCCAACAGAAATTCTTAGTCATTCTCAAGGAGAAATTTTATTGGGAAAAAATGGACGAAACAGTTCAAAGTGTTGTACTATCATGTCTCATTTGTGCCCAAATAAATCCAAGACCTAAAGGACAGAAGTCACCACTTCTACGAATCACACCTGCAGATGGTCCGTGGTCTACATTACAAATAGACTACATTGGTCCTTTACCCTCAGGTAAACATGGTCTCAGGTCTGCATTAATTGTGGTAGATGTGTTCTCAAAATGGGTAGAAATTTTACCTGTTAGGAAAGATGATGCTTTGTTCACAGCAAGGGAATTGGTACAACATGTCTTTTGTACTTGGGGGATCCCAAGGATGATTACCTCCGATCGAGGAAGCCATTTCACAGGTAAAATCATGCAAACTGCTGTGCTATTCTAGGGGCACGACAACAATTTCATGTCCCCTATCATCCACAATCTGTGGGAATTGTGGAAAGAATGAATAGGACAATCAAATCCAGAATTGCAAAGATGCTTTTGGATAAAGGTAACACCTGGGTTGATAAGGTACCCTTCATACTGATGAGTATAAGAGGTTCAATCTCCTCTACAACTCAATTCACTCCTTTTGAGTTGATGACAGGAAGAAAAATGCCATTGTGGTTTCCACATGAGCCATTTTTATCCACTCCGCAAAAAGATGCTTTCTCGAGGTCCCAATGGTTGAGATCGCTACAGGAGAACCTGCAAGCAATTCTCACATATGCAGCATTGAGAATGCAGAAAATGGAGCCACCCTATGAGCCCAAATTCAAAAAAGGTGCTCTAGTGATGATCAAAACCTTTCGCAAGAGTGGTCCATGGGAGTGTAATTGGGAAGGTCCCTTTGAAGTCCTTGAGACTATGGGACAAGTCATGATTCTCATGCATCTAATGTGGTAAAAATACCCGCAGAAAACAGAAAGTGTGGGTTCACATTGACCAGTGCAAGTTGTTTGTAAAACAATAATGACACTGCATTTCTTTACAGAAAGAAATAGATTCCGATAAGAACTGGAATAAGAAACAAAGACTTTGATGGAAAGATGACATCAACCCTTCCGGAAAAAGAATATTTTCCAAAGCTCAAGAAAAGCTTCTATGTGATGGGAACTACTTTCCTGCTGCTTTGTCTTATTTCAATCATTATCTACAAGGAAGACATGTTACATCAAGGAACAATCACCAATGATGTGGATGGGCGAACCAGAGAGATTCAACATTCACGAAGACCAAGAGGATCAGAGACACTGAACTTACTAAAAGAACATCACGGATGATTCTGTGGAGATAACAGAAAATATCTGCATCGGATATGGAGCAAAATGTTGCATTGAATTGCATTTTATACACAACACAGATATAACATTACATGCTATTGCAGGACCCAAAGCTAAATTCACACAATTACAAGGAGAATATGTACATGATAATAAGACAGGTACATGGGAATGTTCTCCTACTGATATACAATACTGGAACATAGAGATCGAAGGTAATGAACCTGCTGTATGGTCCGGTGATATTACAAATTATATGATTGCTAGGGGGAAGACTGGAAGATCCAAAACAGAAATTTTGTTAAAAACACAGGTTTTTGGGAAAATTTTGGATCCTTCATTACTCTCCATTACAGAAGGAGGTAAAGATTGGGTAAAAACATGGAATTTCCAGATAACACGGGAACCTGTACAAGTTCTGGTATCTGTAGTGTTTACCGTTACCAACACTATAGCCCCAGAGATAAGGGTTTCACCACAGACAGTACATAACAAAGAAAATACATCTCCTATATTGTTAAAATGCAGCACAAGGTTGAAATTGCCTCCTGAGTCTCTGTTGACACGGACCAAAAATTCCTCATTTTTGGGAAGTTTTTTAAATAGTCGAACTAATGTCATACACAGAGGTCAGATTGGTAATATCAGATGGATGTATGATAACTTCATTTTTTCCATAGAAAATCCATCTTCCAAGGACTCTGGAACTTACCAGTGTTGCGTTGTAACAAAGAATCATTACAGACAAAGTAAAGGTGCTAGTGTGAATATTTAGTCAGCAGCAGATAATGCATGCACAAACACAAGATTTATGCAATCTACTCCTTTCCAAATCAATCAGTTTCAGTCTAAGCCTTTATTAAGGGATGGAGAATTTATGACAATGGTATGGACTTTCAACATGTCTCATTGCAAAATCTCTACCAGGTTTACTCAGTGTCAATCACATCTTACTAACATGGAGATGAGGATAGAATAATGATTTGGGAGAAGAACAACTCAGACTAGAAGTAAGAGTAAAATATATCTTTGAACCGTGTTAGCCAGTAGAGATAAAAAAATGTTTAAAAGAACAGAGAGTCCTCAGTGGTTGATACCTTTTAATGGCTAACTGAAAAGATGGTAATAATTGCAAGCTTTCGAGACTTGAGACCTGAGTAGTCTCGAAAGCTTGCAATTATTACCATCTTTTCAGTGGACTCTCTGTTCTTTTAAACATTTTTTTAGAAGTAAGAGGGGAGTATTGGAAGGAATTCTGGGAGGAATAGGGACAGTGGGAAGTTTGTCTAATGCCATGAATATACAGACACTTAAGTCAGATTTGGATAATATTGGTTTTGTTGGAGGGAAAGGGGTAAGATTCAGAAAAGCTTGAATCAACTCCTTGAAAAGATGGTTATGAATACAGCTGCTATACTTGGGTCTTCCGTATCACATCTACAGGATGCTACACTAGCTCTCGTAGAAAGTACCCAGGAAACGCAGGTAGCTAAAGCGTGCCTGGAGATACAGATCGAGTATTCCACCAATCTGAAAATGTTTGCTCAGGCTTTACAGAGTGGAATTACTCCACTGGGAATACTGCGAAATTTACCTGCAGAGTATAATTTTGCATTAAATCATATGGATTTGTGGGTAAATAAGTGGTTAGGGTGTGAACAAAACATTTGTGTTGGCATATCACTAATCCCGGTGATCGGAAGAGAAGGAACTATTATTCCTGTAACAGTTTTGGGGATACCTGTCAGCAACACACAACAAGTGTTCTATCAACTTCAATACACAGATTTTGCATTTGATGATGTAAACACTGAACAATTAGACATTTCTTCATGTTTACATTTTATTTCTAAGGTGATGTGTTTACCTGGACAGGATAAGGTGATCTATCATTCATGTTACCATAATCATTCCTCTTGTCATGCCAGAATAGGGACTGTACAGACAATACATGATCTGGTTACCCTAGTAAGTCCAAATAAGATTTGTTTCCAGGTCATGTCTGTGACAGAAGCTGTTTCTGCTTTCTATCTTACTTGTGTACATAAGTCAAATTTACCTATGAGATTGTATTGTATAGAAGGAAATGTGAGATCTCTTACAAAGAAGAAAGGAAATTTTAATATCACTTCTATAGGAAAGAGAAACTTAATGGCATTTCCAATACAATTCAATTTATCACAAATAATGATTTCCCTTGGGATATGTGGAGAAGTGAAATAAAGAAAGATAAGGGTTTGTTAGATTTATTAACGAAACACTTAAAGGAAGCAGAAATTATATTCTGGCATGAACAAAGTGAATTGAACGATATCGAACATAAATGGAACGAGATCTCAGGTAAAACTTGATGGAAAAGTTTTGGAAAGTCGGTACATACCTGGTCACAGTCATCAGTCCAGACAGCAGTGGAGAATGTTTTATTTAACCCCATTATAATCATATTGTTATTAGTTTTGGTTTGCATTATTTATCAAGTTTTTGTGATGTGTAGAATTCAGAAGATATATCTAATATATAAAGCTGAATGTGTGTATGTATGTATATTTGTGTGTGTCTGTATGTCCGGGATTGGCATCTGCACCTTTGCAGCTACAGCCATAAAATTTTGCACACTCACACTTCTGGACCCCGAGATCGTCATAGGCTATGTTTTGAGGGGAAATTTTAACCCCGTGCTTTACAGTTATTCACCAAAAAACCTGCCTCCATTAAAGCGAATGGAGCTGGGAGCCACAGTGCAGCCAGAACTTCAGAAGAATGCGCAGCCACGCCCTTAAATGGAATGTTGGCGTTTCACAATGCAGCCAGGGAAAGAGACAGACACAGACAGGGAAAGAGGCAGACACAGACAGGGTAAGAAACAGATAGGGTAAGAGACAGACACAAAGAGACAGACACAGACAAAGAGACAGACTGACAGGGAAATAGACAGACAGGGAAAGAGAGGGAAAGAGAGAGACAGGTTAAGAGACCGACACAGACAGGTAAAAAGACAGACACAGAAAAAGAGACAGAGACAGACACAGGGAAACAGACAGACAGGGAAAGAGAGGGAAAGAGACAGACAGGGTAAGAGACAGACAAAGACAGGTAAAGAGACAGACAAAGAGACAGACACAGGGAAAGAGGGAAAGAGACAGACAGGGAAAGAGAGGGAAAGAGACAGACAGGGAAAGAGAGGGAAAGAGACAGACCGACAGCTAAAGAGACAGACAGGGAAAGTGACAGAGATAGATAGACAGACAGGAAAAGAGATAGACAGACAGGGAAAGAGATTGAGACAGACGGAGAAAGAGACAGAGACAGTCAGAGACAGACAGGGAGAGAGACAGACAGACAAAGAGATAGAGAGACAGAGAGATATATACATAGGGGGAGACAGGCATTATAATTACATTTATATCTATTTGTTTTGTGGTTTTTGTGTGCAGAATACATTTTTGTTCATACATTCTATTTTGTTAACAGCTGTTATTAGCCCGGGCAAAGCCGGGTAGTACAGCTAGTAAGAATATAAAATTAGAGATGAAGAAAGAGGATAGCATTTTGAGAGAAATATTAAGACAAAAGCATAGAACTCTTTGACAAAAAGCTTCAAGTCGGTTGTTTGTCAAGTCAGGTATTGGCCTAGAATCTTCAAAAGGAATGCATGTGATACGAATGATGGAAAGAATGAGTCAGGGTTTCCCAGGGATTCCTCAAATCTTCATAGGGGGGATTGTAAAATAATGAGTTTATTATGAATATTTGTTTCATAATATACTCTACATACAGGCCTTTAGCATGTATGTATAGATCCTTTAGACGTGTGTGTGTTTGAAGAGTTCCTGGCTGGCACCTGACGTAATAAATCACTAACTGGCTGACAGGTCAGTGCTATTCTCAATCTGGTGTCTTAGTGCGTCGCCCCGGGACCAGGGGTACTCAGATCCGGGCCACAGGGTCACTTCTGTGGGTATCACAGTAGCGTGACCCGGTCTGTGATCCCAGGCTCCACAGTAAAAGGGGTTTGTTAAGGGAGATTTATATTGTCCGTGACGCCACCCACGGTTGTGGTGATTGGAACACCTCTGCTGCTCTGGATGGGGATCCCGGGAGTGATGATATGGAGCAGCTAGATGTTATTTCTCCCCTCCGTGGGTAGGGGTTTGGTTGTCCCGGGGCCCGGTGATGGGGATAAGCAGGGAGCAGGGCGCAGTGCTGCGGTGCGGTGCCCGAGGGCACGGGCGTACTCACAAGTATGTCACACAGAGTCACTGGTAAACTAGGAATTGCTGGTGTCCGCAGCCTTCGGTACGGGGGGTGTTAGTGTCCCACACACGGTGCAGCAGCCCTTGTTGTTCTTTCTCTGCAGCCAGGTGCCTTTCTCTCCACTCTCTTCCTCTTTCTACTCAGCCGGGAACGGGGAATCCACTCCCCTGCAGTGATCCGGGTCACCCAGGCACCGGGGGGCCACTACCCTGCCCGGCTACCTCTGGCCCCCTTCCTCACTCGCAGCCTGTCCCGGCCCTCTCGGAGCACGCTTCACTTTTCAGCCTGGGAGCTACAACTCCAGGCTTCTCTTCTCTCTGCCTCTCCAAACACTCTGCTCCAGCCCCTCCCCTCTGCTCTGCTTTTCTCTTACACTGGGGGCTGTGGTTTGTCTTGCTGCACCGGTGTGGGATCAGATTACCAAGGAGGATTAACTCTTTCTGTGACAACCTGGCTTTGCCAGGGCGTCACACACCCCCTTGGTAAAACACAGCCCATCCTCGGGCCGTCTGGGCACCAACATTTATTAAACCTGGAAAAATCAACACATTACAATCATACATCTTCCCACATTGGGAGGTATGTTTTCTTAACTCTAAACTGTTCTGCCACCCCCACCTGCTGTGCAGATGGCCTCCTCCTGAACTTGAGGACGCTGAACAGGGGTGACAGTCCATAAAACAGTCAACTTTTTAACTTGTGGGTAGCCGTCCATGCTCAACTACCACTGCCGCCACTCCCAGTACGGGGCACGAGTTCCGTGCTCTGCCTCCTGCTCAGAAGCCAGGCCCACTTGGATGCCCTCGGCGCCGGCTACAACCGGCCTCGCTAACTGCCGAGGGCTCCATCTCTCACAGGCCTGTTCCTCCTCTCTGCAGGTGCACTCCGGCTGCTCCACAGCCGTGACGGGGCACCTGGGAGCGGCTGGCGCCACATCTGGGGCAGACTTCCAATCGGGTGCCTCCTCCGTTGTGGCCGGGCGGACTGCCGGAGCCAACGTCATCACCGTGGCGGCTGGACGGACTGCCGGAGCTGGGTAAGATGTCATCGGGGTTGCGGCTACTGCTTGTCCAGGAACGGAATTAGGCAAAGTCCTGGCGTCCCTGCCTTTACAGTCCTGGTCACATAAACTGCGGTTCCTTCCTCCTGCTCCCCCTTGGTACTCGGGAGCAGTCTTCTAGCAACGTTTAAAGTTTTCCTTTCGCTTTCGGTCCTCCGGAGCTTCACTTCCGCCCGCGTTCTCAGGGGGCGGAGCTTCTTTTTCGCGCCCACCGCTTGGGGAAGAAGGCGCTGGGCGGGAGATTTTCGCGCCCAAAATGGCGGCAAAGATGGCGACTTTCAAAATTTTTGCAGCGGATCACCGCTGACAGTCCAGAATAAGGCGCACTTCCTCCAGGTAACTGGATGGGTTCGATCCTGTTCGTGACGCCAAATGTGTCGCCCGGGGACCAGGGGTACTCAGATCCGGGCCACAGGGTCACTTCTGTGGGTATCACGGTAGCGTGACCCGGTCTGTGATCCCAGGCTCCACAGTAAAAGGGGTTTTGTTAAGGGAGATTTATATTGTCTGTGACGCCACCCACGGTTATGGTGATTGGAACACCACCGCTGCTCTGGACGGGGATCCCGGGAGTGATGATATGGAGCAGCTAGATGTTATTTTTCCCCTCCGTGGGTAGGGGGTTGGTTGTCCCGGGGCCCGGTGATGGGGATAAGCAGGGAGCAGGGCGCAGTGCTGCGGTGCGGTGCCCGAGGGTACGGGCGTACTCACAAGTATGTCACACAGAGTCACTGGTAAACTAGGAATTGTCGGTGTCCGCAGCCTTCGGTACGGGGGGTGTTAGTGTCCCACACACGGTGCAGCAGCCCTTGTTGTTCTTTCCCTGCAGCCAGGTGCCTTTCTCTCCACTCTCTTCCTCTTTCTCCTCAGCCGGGAACGGGGAATCCGCTCCCCTGCAGTGATCCGGGTCACCCAGGTACCGGGGGGCCACTACCCTGCCCGGCTACCTCTGGCCCCCTTCCTCACTCGCAGCCTGTCCCGGCCCTCTCGGAGCACGCTTCACTTTTCAGCCTGGGAGCTACAACTCCAGGCTTCTCTTCTCTCTGTCTCTCCAAACACTCTGCTCCAGCCCCTCTCCTCTGCTCTGCTTTTCTCTTACACTGGGGGCTGTGGTTTGTCTTGCTGCACCGGTGTGGGATCAGATTACCAAGGAGGATTAACTCTTTCTTTGACAACCTGGCTTTGCCAGGGCGTCACATTAGCAACAGTCTGTAAACAGCTAGGAAGATCATATACATTACAACTAGGCTATAGTTTATGTTTAGACTAGAAAACATAGTTCTGCGCATGACACATATGTTATAGTTTAAAGATACGTGAACGATGAATTAATGTAAAAACCCAGAAAGGAAATAAGTTTATTTCGAGTTCTGAAGCTCATGGCAAACCCATGTAAAGTAAAAAGGAGTAATCAGAGGCATGGGCAAAAGGTATATAAACAAGACCACAGCTCATAGAGGTAGAATGCCCAACCATTCTCAACCAAAGACTGATGGAAGACTGCCGTGACATCACAGCTATGTAAGATATATGGACTATTTCTTTTTCTTTCTTATTACTCAATTTTAATTAACCAAGCATTATTTTTCTGTAATGATTTTTAACTTTTAAATAAACCCATATATTTCCACCTCATAATTTTTCAATCATTGCATACTGGGCTAAGTATATACGCCAATCCTATTTTTAACAGTTAGACACAAAACGAGGAAGGAGTTGGAGAGTGAAGGCGAAGGATGTAAGTAAGAGAAAGGTCCTGAGGTCTGGAGCCGATGAGCTCTTCTTAGGACAAGGAAGAAAGAAAGGAAGAAGGGGTCCTAGAGTTACGGGAAGTGAGAAATCCACCCATGGACTCACATCCACAGGCGACGTACCAGTGTGGAGGGACTAGGCCGCAAAGGGGAACTGGCCCCTAGACTAGTGAAGAAGAACCAGGCTCAGCTAGCAAACCGGAGGCTGAGGTATCTTTATGTGCCAAAGCTGCTACCACACATGAATCCGCTGGAAGATGGCCAGATAGGACCAGGGGACAGAGCATGAAGCCGCCCAGAAAAGGGTCCGCGGGCACTGGCTCAGGGCACTGTGTGTGAGGTGCGGGGCAGTCGGGAGTGGCCAGTGCAGGAAAACAACCTGGGAAGGCTATTACAGAAAAGGACACTGGTTCTGTGCCTCTAAATTACCTGGGCATTGGCTGGACCCCGTTACTGTAGGAGGACTGAGCACTCCAAGGGTGGTGTTTGACCGGCCGGACGCGATAACCTGGAATTGCAAATCGTGTGAAAACACCTTGTGATTGCACCCTGCTGTGTCCTGGACTCATTTCCTGTGCCACTAAGCCTACATCAGCACAAACATTACACCGAGTGTCCTATGCGATCACTTTCCTTGGGGTTAAGCTCTACCCGTGGAGAGCTGAACCACCTCTGGTATATCACCAGCAACCCCAGGGGAACTGACAGGCAGCGGCGGCCCATATCTGGCTGCGTATCATAGGTGGAGTCACAACTCATCCCATGTAAATATTCCCCCACTCATTTAAACGACACTGCTAGGTTCACTGAGTTGGGCCCTGCTGCCATGACCTACCAACAGAACCAGGCTGGTTCCAAATGCCCTCGTGGGCGTGTCACACTCCTTTCTGGATTTGCGTGTAAGTCCCCAAAAGTGAGATAAAGACCGAACCCTTAATAGGACCATTCACTATAATGAGGCAGATGAGGCCATTTGTACTCTATTTCACATCGTTCCGGGTGTGTCACATCCTATTAGGCATAGATTTAAACACCTGAAACAGAGATATTGCTGAAAAAGAGGCTAGTGACTTCATTTGCCTCTTTATACAAGAGCATATCAATACATTAGAATATCATCAAAAAGTTCATTTATTTCACACTCACCAGTGGGCGGGACCAGGCGTATGGGAGCGCCCACCTAGGGGTCCTGAGGTGTCAGGGGTGGGAACACAACAGTGAAGTCTGGGACAGACAAGAGTACAGTTCTGACAGTTGAAATGGAGGAGTGTGAAGTGACAGCGAAGTCAGGTGTTGGGGCCCCTGGACTACCGGACTAGGTGGCAGACGGCAAGAAGGACCACAGGCGACGCAGATCCGGTCGCGGGAGACCTTAAGTCTATCGGGGCAGGGTTGGTGCCGACAGCGGGAATCTGGTCTGGAGGCCGTGCACAGTCGGGGTGCCTGGACCCTAGGGCGAGGAAGGTTTCAAGCCCCTTGTCAATTGACCAGCCGGAGACAAGGTTTCAGGCCTTGTTCCACAGTAAACCCAGAGAGCAAAACGGAAGCCCAACACGAGGGATAGGGTGTCCTCCAGAACCCACAGAGATCCCAAGGGTCAGATTTCACGGGACACAGCTCCCAACATACAAGGTACCGGAAGTGAACTTCCCCATTCCAAGCGGAGTTGTCCCATTGAAGACACAAACACTGAGTGCAGGAGGAAGGGACTCCTGCTTGCTACACCAGGGTGTGGGACCCGAGTACACCCGCCGGTGGCAATTTGGTTTACCACTGGACTCTGTGTGCAATTCTTTGGAACTGTGAGTACACCATCCACCCCTGGTCCAACCCTGCATGACACTCTCTACAGTCACCACTCCCATTCACCTGGGCCCCGGGACTACACCACCCCTACCCGTGGAGGGGATTCCATCCTGCTGCCCCGCTCCATCAGACCCAGGCGTCCCATCACCAGGCAGCGGCGCTGCTACCAACTCTCACCGCAACCCACGGGTGGTGTCGCTGACAAACTAATCACCTGTCAATACCCCGTTTCCAATGGTTGTGAGGACGGACGGCTGTACAAGCCCGGATCCAGCTTCCACTCAAGCCACAGTAACGAACCTGGATTCGAGCAGCCCCTGCAGCGGCCTGGCCCCCGTCCGCAACACCTTCATCATTTGTAAAGACTACTACACCCAACAGCCCTGGGCCCAGCTCTACCTGTGGATAGCTATACCAACTCAGCTGCATCACCACTGACCCCCAGAGAACTGAATAGCAGCGGCGACATCTATCGTGCCGCACACAACAGGTGGCGTCGCGACATATCTTCTGTAAATAACCCCCACCACCATTTAAATAATGACCTCGCCGGAGTCACGGAACCGGGCCCTGTCGCCGTGACATCCTCCGAGCATAACAGAGCTGGCCCAGTAAGGAGTAACCCCCAGACTCCGGTGCGGGCGTGTCAGAACCATGATAATTGTTTATTGTTACTGCTATTGCTCTGTGTTTCATGGATTGTACATATGTATATTTGTAAGGATACTGCTCAAAAAAATAAAGGGAACACTTAAACAGCACAATGGTATTTTAGTGTTCCCTTTCTTTTTTTTTTTGAGCAGTATATATATACCCGATTCACCTTTATAATCATGCATTGATTTTTATGCTTATGTAGCACCCTGAAACCATCAGGGTGCTTCAAGGTTCTGCATCCCAACAAGGATGCAGGGCCTACCCCCTTAGAGACCCAGAACCCCAGTGCCGATAACAACAAAAACCCCGGTAATCCCAGTTTTTCCCCAACAATCCCCCATACAATGGTACCCAGCATGGGTGGGACCAATGGATGGACTAGAGATGGAGCCAATCCAGTCCACTAGTTGACCAGGTGGGAGGGGGAGACTGTGGAGTGTAGTCAGTGTGTGAGTTAACAGTAGGGGTGTGAAGGTGGAAGGGAAGCGATGTCCTGAGTCGGGTTAACGGTGACCTGGTACTCAGGAGAAGTGGTTGCCGGTGTAGTACGGTGGAGTACTCCCGGAACTACACACTAACGAGGTACAGGACCCTAGGACAGGAAAGAGCTCCAGGCTGACCTTTTAACACCTGCACAGCAAGGGCACCATCAAGGACCTTGCTGACCCTAAAGAATCTGAAGACTCAGTGGCAAAGGGAGAACTGGGGACAGGACCAGAGACTCCAACCCCACAGGGTTCATGCTACTGTCAGGCGGACAGAGGTGGACAAACCACAGAATGGGGACCCCCAGTTGTTCTATACCACGGGGACCCACTTACCAGAGACAGGTGCAGGGGAAGAAGTTATCAGAGAACCAAACTGGCACTGAGACGAAGGGGACCTGGAGGCAAAACCAGCCGGCCTCGGGCAAGCAGTCAACATCTACCAGCAGTGAGTAAACCAGTTGCATTGAACACCTGTGTGGGCTACTTTCTTCCGACGCCCACTGCACCATACACCCTCTGGGTCAAAACCCTACTTGTGGAGGGTTTACCATTCTAGCTGCCAATACCACCATCCCCATTAGAGACATTCTGCAGTGGCGGCTCCCTACACTTAGCCGCAACACCGCAAGTGGCGTCACATGTGAATATTATCTTATTCTCCCCTATAAATATCCCCATTACAAAAAGGGCCTAGGGCACGGAATCGGGTAATGGCTAGAGATGAGCGAACCTGTCCCGGTTCGGCTCGAGGTCGGTTCGCCGAACGGACGTCCCGTTCGAGTTCGGTTCGTCGAACGTTCGACGAACCGAACTCGAGCCAATAGGAAACAATGGCAGGCAATCACAAACACAGAAAAACACCTAGAAAACACCCTCAAAGGTGTCCAAAAGGTGACAAACAACTCAAACACATGGGAAAGTGACAAGGACATATACTCATGCGAAAACAAAACAGCTGGACAAGGAAAAAGAGGAGGACACACAGATATATGAGTATATGCAAGGAAACATCGATTCCATTATTGTGCAACTTGAGCCCTGCTCATTTTAGACTTCCAATCTGGATAAATTGCCTGAGCTCGCCACGTACGCCTTGGGGATCTTGTCGTGTCCTGCAGCCAGCGTTTTCTCGGAACCTGTCTTCAGTGCTGCTGGGGGTCTGCTGGCAGATAAGCACACGTGTCTGTCCACTGACAATGTGGACATGGCTCTCAGAGGACTTTTCTTCCCCTGGGTCAGCCAGGGGACAGGAAAAGCACGCGTATTTTTGAGAGTGCTTCATGCAAAGCATCTTTTTCTTTTTCAAAAGGGGGCTCAACCGATGCCAGTCAAGTGGGGTGTGTGTGGCACAGTTAGTGGAAACGAGGGAGACTGTGGTTGCAGTCCCCTCGCTGTGTTTCTAAAAGAACCAAGATGAACAAGTCATGGCTCTCAGAGGACTTTTCTTCCCCTGGGTCAGCCAGGGGACGGGAAAGGCACGCGTATTTTTGAGACTGCTTCATGCAAAGCATCTTTTCTTTTTCAAAAGGGGGCTCAACCGATGCCAGTCAAGTGGGGTGTGTGTGGCCCAGTTAGTGGAAACGAGGGAGACTGTGGTTGGAGTCCCCTCGCTGTGTCTCTAAAAGAACCAAGATGAACAAGTCATGGCTCTCAGCGGACTTTTCTTCCCCTGGGTCAGCCAGGGGACGGGAAAGGCACGCGTATTTTTGAGAGTGCTTCATGCAAAGCATCTTTTTCTTTTTCAAAAGGGGGCTCAACCGATGCCAGTCAAGTGGGGTGTGTGTGGCACAGTTAGTGTAAACGAGGGAGACTGTGGTTGCAGTCCCCTCGCTGTGTTTCTAAAAGAACCAAGATGAACAAGTCATGGCTCTCAGAGGACTTTTCTTCCCCTGGGTCAGCCAGGGGACGGGAAAGGCACGCGTATTTTTGAGACTGCTTCATGCAAAGCATCTTTTCTTTTTCAAAAGGGGGCTCAACCGATGCCAGTCAAGTGGGGTGTGTGTGGCCCAGTTAGTGGAAACGAGGGAGACTGTGGTTGGAGTCCCCTCGCTGTGTCTCTAAAAGAACCAAGATGAACAAGTCATGGCTCTCAGCGGACTTTTCTTCCCCTGGGTCAGCCAGGGGACGGGAAAGGCACGCGTATTTTTGAGAGTGCTTCATGCAAAGCATCTTTTTCTTTTTCAAAAGGGGGCTCAACCGATGCCAGTCAAGTGGGGTGTGTGTGGCACAGTTAGTGTAAACGAGGGAGACTGTGGTTGCAGTCCCCTCGCTGTGTTTCTAAAAGAACCAAGATGAACAAGTCATGGCTCTCAGAGGACTTTTCTTCCCCTGGGTCAGCCAGGGGACGGGAAAGGCACGCGTATTTTTGAGACTGCTTCATGCAAAGCATCTTTTCTTTTTCAAAAGGGGGCTCAACCGATGCCAGTCAAGTGGGGTGTGTGTGGCCCAGTTAGTGGAAACGAGGGAGACTGTGGTTGGAGTCCCCTCGCTGTGTCTCTAAAAGAACCAAGATGAACAAGTCATGGCTCTCAGCGGACTTTTCTTCCCCTGGGTCAGCCAGGGGACGGGAAAGGCACGCGTATTTTTGAGAGTGCTTCATGCAAAGCATCTTTTTCTTTTTCAAAAGGGGGCTCAACCGATGCCAGTCAAGTGGGGTGTGTGTGGCACAGTTAGTGTAAACGAGGGAGACTGTGGTTGCAGTCCCCTCGCTGTGTTTCTAAAAGAACCAAGATGAACAAGTCATGGCTCTCAGAGGACTTTTCTTCCCCTGGGTCAGCCAGGGGACGGGAAAGGCACGCGTATTTTTGAGACTGCTTCATGCAAAGCATCTTTTTCTTTTTCAAAAGGGGGCTCAACCGATGCCAGTCAAGTGGGGTGTGTGTGGCCCAGTTAGTGGAAACAAGGGAGACTGTGGTTGGAGTCCCCTCGCTGTGTCTCTAAAAGAACCAAGATGAACAAGTCATGGCTCTCAGCGGACTTTTCTTCCCCTGGGTCAGCCAGGGGACGGGAAAGGCACGCGTATTTTTGAGAGTGCTTCATGCAAAGCATCTTTTTCTTTTTCAAAAGGGGGCTCAACCGATGCCAGTCAAGTGGGGTGTGTGTGGCCCAGTTAGTGGAAATGAGGGAGACTGTGGTTGGAGTCCCCTCGCTGTGTCTCTAAAAGAACCAAGATGAACAAGTCATGGCTCTCAGCGGACTTTTCTTCCCCTGGGTCAGCCAGGGGACGGGAAAGGCACGCGTATTTTTGAGAGTGCTTCATGCAAAGCATCTTTTTCTTTTTCAAAAGGGGGCTCAACCGATGCCAGTCAAGTGGGGTGTGTGTGGCCCAGTTAGTGGAAACGAGGGAGACTGTGGTTGGAGTCCCCTCGCTGTGTCTCTAAAAGAACCAAGATGAACAAGTCATGGCTCTCAGAGGACGTTTCTTCCCCTGGGTCAGCCAGGGGACGGGAAAGGCACGCGTATTTTTGAGAGTGCTTCATGCAAAGCATCTTTTTCATTTTGAAAAGGGGCATCAACTGATGTCAGTCAAGAGGGGTGTGTGTGGCCCAGTTAGTGTAAACGAGGGAGACTGTGGTTGCAGTCCCCTCGCTGTGTTTCTAAAAGAATCAAGATGAACAAGTCATGGCTCTCAGCGGACTTTTCTTCCCCTGGGTCAGCCAGGGGACGGGAAAGGCACGCGTATTTTTGAGAGTGCTTCATGCAAAGCATCTTTTTATTTTTCAAAAGGGGGGTCAACCGATGCCAGTCAAGTGGGGTGTGTGTGGCACAGTTAGTGTAAACGAGGGAGACTGTGGTTGGAGTCCCCTCGCTGTGTCTCTAAAAGAACCAAGATGAACAAGTCATGGCTCTCAGCGGACTTTTCTTCCCCTGGGTCAGCCAGGGGACGGGAAAGGCACGCGTATTTTTGAGAGTGCTTCATGCAAAGCATCTTTTTCTTTTTCAAAAGGGGGCTCAACCGATGCCAGTCAAGTGGGGTGTGTGTGGCACAGTTAGTGTAAACGAGGGAGACTGTGGTTGGAGTCCCCTCGCTGTGTCTCTAAAAGAACCAAGATGAACAAGTCATGGCTCTCAGCGGACTTTTCTTCCCCTGGGTCAGCCAGGGGACGGGAAAGGCACGCGTATTTTTGAGAGTGCTTCATGCAAAGCATCTTTTTCTTTTTCAAAAGGGGGCTCAACCGATGCCAGTCAAGTGGGGTGTGTGTGGCCCAGTTAGTGGAAACGAGGGAGACTGTGGTTGGAGTCCCCTCGCTGTGTCTCTAAAAGAACCAAGATGAACAAGTCATGGCTCTCAGCGGACTTTTCTTCCCCTGGGTCAGCCAGGGGACGGGAAAGGCACGCGTATTTTTGAGAGTGCTTCATGCAAAGCATCTTTTTCTTTTTCAAAAGGGGGCTCAACCGATGCCAGTCAAGTGGGGTGTGTGTGGCCCAGTTAGTGGAAACGAGGGAGACTGTGGTTGGAGTCCCCTCGCTGTGTCTCTAAAAGAACCAAGATGAACAAGTCATGGCTCTCAGCGGACTTTTCTTCCCCTGGGTCAGCCAGGGGACGGGAAAGGCACGCGTATTTTTGAGAGTGCTTCATGCAAAGCATCTTTTTCTTTTTCAAAAGGGGGCTCAACCGATGCCAGTCAAGTGGGGTGTGTGTGGCACAGTTAGTGGAAACGAGGGAGACTGTGGTTGGAGTCCCCTCGCTGTGTTTTACATGCTTTTAGAAGGGCATGACATGGCTTGGAGGTTGACTTTCATCATCTGCAAACTGTTGGCTACCAAAATGCTGCCTTTCCAACAACTGTGGTTATAGACAATGAGGAACATACTGATGAAGATGAGACGCAGATACCCGATTGGGATGACAACTTAAATATTCGGTCAGGGCAAGAAGAGGCTCGGTCTGAGGGGGAGGGGAGTGCAAACACAACAATTGATGATGAAGTTCTAGATCCCACCTACTGTCAACCCACAGTCAGACACTCGAGGAGGTCAACAGAGGCGGTGGAGGAGGATGCAACCGACGACGAAGTAACCTTGCGCCTTCCTGGACACAGTCGGAGCACTGGTAGCACGTCTACAACTGCATCCTCAGCCACCACTCTGCCTCTGAGCATTATTCGGGGTGGATCAACAGGTCGCATGGCCTCTAAGCCTTGCCTAGCCTGGTCCTTTTTTGACATAAAAAAAGATCGCCCAAATTATGTGATCTGTAACATTTGGCATGGTTATCTTAGTAGAGGTCAAAACCTCAGCAGTTTGACAACTTCTTCCATGAATCGTCACATGAATAAATATCATATGGCCTGGTGGGAAGCTCACCGTGCTGCAATGCGGCCTAGCGGAGCCAACCATCCACCGCCTGCCCCTTCCAGTGCATCCGCGCGCTCGTCATCTTCTAGGACTGTGGGGACAGCTGTCACACCTGTTTTTCCACCCACAACTTCCACCACTGTAACCGCAACAGGCAGTTTGCTTGGTAGGTCGTCAGTTGGTTTGGAAGGGGAAACAAGTGATTGTGTACAGCTCTCTCAAACATCGATAGCACCAACGTTGGATGAAGGCAACATCATGTCTCCGCCTGCACTTTCCTCACAAACCTGCATTTTTCCAGGGACACCCTACTCAACACCGTCTACACACAGCAGCCAGATCTCTGTCCCTCAGATGTGGTCAAATAAAAGGCCACTTCCTGCGACCCATGACAAAGCTAAGAGGTTGACTCTATCCCTCTGTAAGCTGTTGGCTACCAAAATGCTGCCTTTCCGCCTAGTGGACACACAGGATTTTAGAGACCTTATGTCTGTCGCTGTGCCCCAGTACCAGATGCCTAGTCGCCACTACTTCTCTAAGAAAGGTGTGCCCGCGCTACACCAGCATGTCGCACACAGCATCACCGCTTCCTTGAGAAACTCTGTGTGTGAACGGGTGCATTTCACCACCGATACTTGGACCAGTAAGCATTGACAGGGACGTTACATGTCGCTGACTGGCCACTGGGTAACTATGGTGATAGATGGTGAAGGGTCTGCTGCACAAGTCTTGCCGTCCCCACGACTTGTGTGTCAATCCTCTGTCTGTCCAAGTTCCGCCACTGCTTCTGCATCCTCCACCTCATCTGGGTCCTCCACCTCCGCCCCAAGCCTGCCTGGTCAGGCCACCAGCGTTCTCACTGCGCAGAAGGAATCACGCAACCCTCATTACTATGCTGGCAGCAGAGCGCAACGGCATCAGGCGGTCTTTAGCTTGACATGTCTTGGGAATAAGAGTCACACAGCTGAGGAGTTGTGGTCAGCTCTGCGGTCCGAGTTTAATAAATGTTTGTCTCCACTCAACCTGCAGCCTGGTAAGGCCGTGTGCGACAATGCTGCAAACCTGGGTGCGGCCCTTCGCCTGGGCAAGCTGGCACACGTGCCTTGTATGGCTCACGTGTTTAACCTTGTTGTCCAGCAATTTTAACCCACTATCACGGCCTAGATGGGCTTCTGCACAGGGCATGGTCACTCTCTGCTCACTTCTGCCGTTTAAACGCCGCAGCTGACTTGACTTGCATTGCTCCAGAAGTCTTTCAGCCTGCCGGTTCATCACCTGAAATGCGATGTATCGACACGCTGGAATTCGACTCTCCACATGATACAGAGACAGCACCACCGAGCCCTGGTGCATTACGTCATGACGTATAGCCTAGGCCAATGAGATACAGAGGTGGGGCAGATTACACTGCTAGAGTGGTCTCAGATCAAGGACCTATGCACCCTTCTGCACAGTTTCGACATGGCGACGAATATGTTTAGCGCTGACAATGCCATTATCAGCATGACGATTCCAGTCATTTACATGCTGGAGCACACGCTAAACACTATTCGGAGTCAGGGGGTGGGACAACAGGAAGGGGAGGAACTACAGGAGGATTCATATGCGCAAGACACAACAACATCACCAAGGTCCAGACGTTCATCATCACCAAGGCGCCAGGCATGGGACCATGGGGGACAGGGATCAACAAGGGCGCATGGTAGCAGGCGAGATGTTGAGGAAGGTGCAGGAGGACATGAAGATATGGAGGACGAACTGTCCATGGACATGGAAGACTCAGCAGATGAGGGGGACCTTGGTCAAATTTCAGTTGAAAGAGGTTGGGGGGAGATGTCAGAGGAAGAAAGAACGGTTAGCACCTCTATGCCACAAACACAGCGTGGACTTGGTCCGCATGGCTGCGCAAGACACATGAGTGCCTTCTTGTTGCACTACCTCCAACATGACCCTCGTATTGTCAAAATTAGAAGTGATGATGACTACTGGCTTGCCACACTATTAGATCCCCGGTACAAGTCCAAATTTTGTGACATAATTCCAGCCATAGAAAGGGACGCACGTATGCAGGAGTATCAGCAGAAGCTGTTACTCGATCTTAGATCCGCTTTTCCACCAAACAACCGTGCAGGTGCAGGGAGTGAATCTCCCAGTTGTAACTTGACAAACATGGGACGGTCTCGTCATCTTCAACAGTCTACCCGTACCAGTAGGACCGTATCTGGTGCTGGTAACAGCAATTTTATGGAATCTTTTCATAGTTTTTTTAGACCCTCCTTTGCAAGGCCACCAGAGACAACAAGTCTGACACATAGTCAACGGCTGGAGAGGATGATACAGGAGTATCTACAAATGAACATCGATGCCATGACTTTGCAAATAGAGCCTTGCTCATTTTGGGCTTCAAATCTAGAAAAATGGCCAGAGCTATCCAGTTACGCCTTGGAGATTTTGTCGTGTCCAGCTGCCAGCGTTGTCTCTGAACGTGTCTTCAGTGCTGCTGGGTGTGTGCTGACAGATAAGCGCACGCGTCTGTCCAGTGACAATGTGGACAGACTGACGTTCATCAAAATTAACAAGTCATGGATCCAGAAGGAATTTACAACCCCTGTGTCATCCTGGGGAGAGTAAATGCTTGTGGATTTGGAATGTGCTTGATGCAAATCTAGCTGTGAAGTGTACAACTATGGCACAACTGCTGCCACTGAATGGGTGGGTGTGTGTGGGGCACAATTTTTGGAAAAAAGGGAGGCTCCGCTTGGAGTAACCCTTGCTTACAT
This sequence comes from Anomaloglossus baeobatrachus, assembly GCF_048569485.1. NCBI lineage: Eukaryota > Metazoa > Chordata > Amphibia > Anura > Aromobatidae > Anomaloglossus > Anomaloglossus baeobatrachus. The sequence goes on along the minus strand of NC_134355.1, from coordinate 315,537,185 downwards.
TGTTTTTAAAAGGAGCCAAGATGACCAAGTCATGGTTCAGCAAAGACTTTATCTACCTACCCCGGTGTCATGCTGGGGACGGTTAATTATGGCGTATTTTTGAATGTGCTTGATGCAAATCAAAACATCCTGTTTGCAACTAGGGCACAAGTGCTGCCACTGATGGGGTGTCTGTGTGCCCAATTTTTGGAAAAAAGGGAGACTCCGCTTGGAGTAACCCTTGCTTGCTGTGTTTTTTAAAAATGATACAAGATGAACAGATCTGAAGGCAAGATGAAGGCAACATCATGTCTCCGCCTGCACTTTCCTCACAAACCTGCATTTTTCCAGGGACACCCTACTCAACACCATCTACAGACAGCAGCCAGATCTCTGTCCCTCAGATGTGGTCAAATAAAAGGCCACTTCCTGCGACCCATGACAAAGCTAAGTGGTTGACTCTATCCCTCTGTAAGCTGTTGGCTACCGAAATGCTGCCTTTCCGCCTAGTGGACACACAGGATTTTAGAGACCTTATGTCTGTCGCTGTGCCCCAGTACCAGATGCCCAATCACCACTGCTTCTCCAAGAAAAGCATGCCCGCGCTACACCAGCATGTCGCACACAACATCACCACTTCCTTGAGAAAATCTGTGTGCGACAGGGTGCATTTCAACACAGATACTTGGACCAGTAAGCATAGACAGGGTCATTACATGTCACTGACTGGGCACTGGCAAACTATGGTGAGAGATGGAGAAGGGTCTGCTGTACAAGTCTTGCCGTCCCCACGAGTTGTTTCAATCCTTCTTCTGTATGTAGAAGTTAATACACTGCTTCTGCCTCTTCAACCTCGTGTGGGTCCTCCACCTTGGCGCAAACTTTGTGTGGTCAGGCCACCCTTCCTTGCAACTGCGCACAAGGACTACCACACACCTCCTTACTATGCTGGCAGCAGAGCTCAATGCCATCAGGCGGTCAAAGTTTTACTTTGAAATGTATGGGAAATGTGAGTCACACCGCTATTCCAGAGAATAGTAGTCAGGCAGGGTCAAAACATTAATTGAGGAACAGGAACAGAATGGGACGGCCAGGACTTAATCAGAAAACAAGCAGAGGTGAAATGCGGATCGGCCAACAAGGTACATAAACAGCAAGCAGGAAAAGTAGTCAGGTAACAAGCACACAAAATCATAAAACTGAACTGGGGGTAAAATTAACCAGAGGTTCATAGCTATGGCTGGCAGTGGTCTGCAGACAGGATGGGCATAAAAAAGGGTGTGGTGTCTTCCCATTGGTTGTAGCTGAATGATGGTATTTCATCTGTGAGATACCCACCAGCTACATTCAGCCAGAGATTCTGCATCTGTCAAGGTAATGCAGCCCAGTGGGTGAGCATAACCTGCGTCCACCTGCGCCGCTGGCATCGACTACTCTCCCATCATCAGCACTATTCATGAAAGGAACACGTTGTCACCTGGCGACCGGAGTACAAATTGACGGAGCGGACTCCGTTGGTGACTTAACAGCCGTGTGCGGCAATGATGCAAACCTGGCTGCGGGCCATCCTCAGGGCAATGTGACACACGTGCCTTGTATGGCTCACGTGTTGAACCGAATTCTCCAGCAATTTTTAAAACACCATCACGGCCTACATGGACTTGTGCAGCGGGCACGCTCGCTATGTGCTCACTTCCATCGTGCGCACACAGCAGCTCAACAACTTTCATCACTCCGGAAGTCTTAGGGTCTGGCAGTTAAACGCCGGAAATGCGATGTTCCGACACGCAGGAATTGGAATCTGCACATGTTGCAGCGTGTGTGGCAGCACCGCAGAGCCCTGCTGAAATACGGTATGACATATAGCCTGGGATAACTTGATCAAGAGGTGGTGCAGATCACGCTGCTGGAGTGGTGTCAGATCAAGGACCTATGCACCCTGCTACACAGTTCACAAATGTCGACGAAGATGTTTAGCACTGGCAATGTCATTCTCAGCGTGACAATTCTGGTCATCTACATGATGGAGCACACTGTAATTATTATTCGGAGTCAGGTGTTGGGACAAGAGGAAGGGGAGGAAGTACAGGAGGAGTCATATGCGGAAGGGATAACAAGATCTACGAGGTCCAGATGGTCAGCGGCACCTATGCGGCATTCATGGTGAGGGAGAGGGATTAACAAGGGCGCATAGTATCAGCAAAAAGTGTTGATGAAAGTGCAGGAGCCCATGAAGAAATGGAGGACGAACTGGCGATGGGCATGGAAGACTCAGCAGATGAGTGAGAGCTTGCTCACATTTCGGTTGTGCGAGGTTGTGGGGAGAGGGCAGAGGAAGGATGCACGATTCTCACCTCTCTGCCACCAACACACCAAGGACTTGGTCCTCCTGGATGCACAAGACACATGAGCGCCTTCTTGCTGCACTACCTACATGACCCTCGGATTGTATGAATTTGAAGTAATCCTGAATACTGGGTTGCCACACTGTTAGATCCCCGGTACAAGACAAAATTTGGCGAACTAATTCCTGCCATAGAAATGGACGCACGTATACAGGAGTATCTGCAGAATGTGGTACGCAATCTTAGATCTACTTTTCCACTAAACACCAGTGCTGCACAGAGTGAATCTCAACGCTTTGTCATGGATAGGAGGAAATGGTCTTTTACTTGTCCACATCGGAGGGACCGAGGGATGGCTGCTGTGCTGAGATGGCGTTGAGTACGGTGTCCCTGCAGAGTTGCACTTTTGGTCATATACAAAATGAGTTGAAAAAGGACAGATGCTGTTGGAAAGGGGAACAGGTGTGTTGGAAAGGGGAAAAAAGTTTTGGTCCGTGGATTTGGTGGTTAAGCAACTGTAACATTTGCTGAAGAAACACCATCTGTTACAGTGGGACTGGCAGATTTGGATAAAGTGGTATATAATCTGTGACCGCTATATAACGAAAATTAATAAGAAAAGAAAGAGAAAGGTATATATCCCCATCAGCAGTCAGTGTCCACCGTGCTCCCAGTTGGAAAAGGAGAGGTTGGCAACTGGAAGGTTTGGTGGAGGATACAGAGCTGTGTGGCTATGAAACTAATAGTAGCCTGAACCGAGTTAGACGCCATTCGGATCTGGAGACTGTGAGCCCTGTTAGCGTCACAGGGTCCACATGCCCACCCAGCCCAGGAACTCCCTGTTAACAACACAGGGGCCATTGAGTACGCTGACCGTGTGCGTAGGGGCACACCTGTGGACAGCAGGCCTGTTAATGCCACTGGGCTGCACAAGCAGGACTGGTAGGACAGGAGCTGGTCTTAACCGTTCTGCGTTACCAACTGTGGTGGTGGCCTGCATCGACACCCTATCCCTGCCTACCTCTGGCCTAAAGCCGCAATGGGTTCAACACATGGAGGTGTGCTCTTTCGGAGCATAATAGAAGACTGCGCACCTCCTTGTTGGCTCCAGCCCCTTTTATAACCTGGGTCCGCCCCAAACCAGGGTGAACCACAATGCACCTCCTGGAGACAAAAGTAGAGTGACACGTCATGAGTGGCATAACTAGCGTCCTATTTGGAACCGCAACTTCAATGATGACCTCATGGCTGCCATGACCCAAACACCTCACCAGTCATCATCTGACCATCAATAATGCGGTGACAAGTCATAGGTGTGGGCCTCTGCAAGCCATTTGGGAGGACACCTGATGCCCTGTGGTCTATATGGGACCCCCACATCAGGGCCAGGGCCAAAGAGTTCATTACCGGACCTAGTCTCTGATGCAGGAAGTGCCTGAGCATGCTCAGTAGCATGAAATACAGTCTCTGAAAAAAGACTATCAGCTTTAGCATGGTGTCTAGGCACAAAACAGGACTTAGACCCTGTGACGGGGTGTACATCAGAGCAAAGAGAGACAACAGGCCGAGGATGATCCAACAGGTTTACTAACAGGAATACAGGAACAGCACACGACAAGTCCAAATAAAACAGATTCGGGGGCACCTCCCGATAATCCAAAGTGCCAGATCACAACGTAATAGTCCTTTTCAGAGTCCCAGAAATCCCACACAATCCACTGGACGGCGAGGTCTGTCCGCAGATTCAGATCTCGCTCCCTTCCTCTTCAAAAACTCAACTCCCAACTGCATTTAGAAACAGGAGTGAATTGTTTGAGCTCGTGGGCCCGCCCCTCAAGGGTAGGGGTCTATGCAATGGTTGGGCCCACTAGAAGATTCTAGAAGGTTGGCTCCGAGATGTCTACAGGTTTGTGTAGTTGGCGTTATCCACTGCTTACGAAACAATGAGAAGTTCCCCTGGCTGTGTGGACAAGAGATAATTGCATTATGGGCCCAGAGACACAGGAGATGGGGGGAAGGTATGGTTACTTACATCCCAAGACATTTCAAAGTGTTCAGTAAGTACAACCAAAGGAAAGTGACATCACATCCTGACATAGTATTACAGCAAATACAGTGAGAAGGTAAAATACATCATGACAATTCCTTCCCCTCCCAACTTGTGTACGTACTAGGGACCTCTACAGGTCGCTGGTTAAGTACACGCAGGCATGGCTGACAGGACTCAAGGCTCCTCTTGCCTGGACAGTCCATCTGCATTTTGGTGTTGGCTGCCCCTTCTATATTGTATGGTAAAGTTATAGGGCTGCAGAGCCAGGCTCCATCGCAGTAAGCGTCCATTGTCCCCAGAGACTCTGTTCAGCCAGGTGAGGGGATTGTGATCAGTAACCACAGTGAATTCCCGTCCATACAGATACGGCCGTAGTTTCTTAAGGGCCCACACTACAGCCACACATTCCTTCTCAACAGTTGCATAGGCCACTTCTCGGTCCAGCAGTTTCCGGCTGAGATAGGCGATGGGGTGCTCGTCCCCAGCTGCATTCACCTGGCTGAGGACAGCTCCCAGTCCATAAGCAGAGGCATCCGTTTGCACAATGAATCTCCTCTTGTAGTCTGGAGCAGCCAGGACAGGATCGCAGATCAAAGCATCCTTCAGCCGGTTAAAAGCCTCATCACAGGCTGGAGTCCAGATCACCAACCGGGGCATTGTTTTCTTGGTCAGGTCGGTAAGAGGCTTGGCCACAGTACTGAAATGAGAAACAAATTTTCGGTAATAACTGGCAGTGCCCAGAAAAGCCATAACTTGTTTCTTAGTTTGGGGTACAGGCCAGTCTCTAATAGCCTGGATTTTGGCAGGCTCAGGTCGGAGCTTCCCTCCTCCCACTCTATGTCCTAGGTACTGGACTTCCCCCATCCCCAATTGGCATTTATCGGGTCGAATAGTTAGGCCGGCTGCAAGAATCAGGTCCAAAATAATGGCTACTTGATTCAGATGTTCCTCCCATGTGTGGCTGAAGACGGCGATATCATCCAAGTAGGCACAAGCAAAGTCATCACATCCCCGGAGGATCTGATCCACCATTCTCTGGAAGGTGGCCGGGGCATTTTTCATTCCAAAAGGCATGCTTAGAAATTCATACAGACCAAAGGGGGTTATAAAAGCGGACCGTTCTCTCCCTTCATCCGTTAGAGGGATCTGCCAGTATCCCTTACTGAGATCCAAGGTAGTGACATATCGGGACCCAGCCAGTCGGTCTAGAAGTTCGTCAATACGAGGCATTGGGTAAGGATCGCTGACGGTATGGTCGTTTAGTCGCCGATAGTCCACACAAAATCGAGTACTCCCATCCTTCTTGGGTACTAACACCACAGGGGAGGCCCAAGGGCTATGGGAGGCCTGGATTACCCCAAGCTGTAACATCTCCTCCAGTTCGTGCTGCATGGTGTTTCGAACTGATTCAGGTACCCGGTAAGGAGCCAGTTGTATGGGACGGATGCCCTGAGTGTCCACATGATGTTGGGTGACGGTGGTTCGACCTGGTTGGGATGAGAAAGCAGCCCGTCTCTGTTGAAGCACTTCCAGCATCTGGATTTTCTGTAAGGAGTCCAGGTAATCTCCCAGGGGAACCTGTTCCACAGTGGATGGGGCTCTCGCTGCTTCCACGAGATCAGGTAGAGAGTCCTCATCCTCTTGACCATCTTCTGAAGCCAACCGACAGCTTGCTATCATTGGAATGTTCCGGTCATGGTACTCCTTAATCATATTCACATGGACAGTCTTTTGCCTTAGCCCCTGATCATCTAAAGCAAGAAGGTAATTGGTATCATTCAGTTTTCTGAGAACCCGGAAGGGACCCTCCCATGTGGTCTGCAGTTTATTCTGCCGATGGGGAACAATCATTAAGACTTGTTGTCCTTCTACAAACTCCCGATAGCGTGCGTTACGGCCATACCATGTCTTCTGTCTGGTTTGAGCCATACGCAAATGACTCTGCGCAAAACTAGCAAGTTGGGCCAAGGTTTCTCGCAGCTTTAGGACATAAGGGACAACAGGGGTTCCTGTATCTTCAACTTGCCCCTCCCAGTATTCCTTGAGCAGGGTTAAGGGTCCTCGGACCTTTCTTCCATAGAGTAGTTCAAAGGGGGAGAACCCAGTGGACTCCTGGGGAACTTCCCGATAGGCAAACAAGAGATGGGGTAGGTACTTCTCCCAGTCTGAATCTCGGTCCGTGAAGGCCCTCAGCATATTCTTCAGAGTGCCGTTGAATCGTTCACAAAGTCCATTTGTTTGGGGATGATACGGGGTCGTTCGGATCGCTCGTACTCCACAGGTGCGCCACAGACACTGGACCAACTCTGACATAAACTGGGAGCCTTGGTCCGACAAGATCTCACTGGGGAATCCTACTCTGGTAAAAATAATAACCAAGGCCTCGGCCACCTTGGCTGCAGAGATACTTGACAAGGCCACGGCTTCTGGATATCGGGTGGCGTAGTCCACAACAGTGAGAATGTACTGCTTTCCAGATTTACTTGGTTTAGCCAGAGGTCCAATGATATCAACAGCTACTCTTTGAAAGGGTTCTTCTATTATAGGGAGCGGTTGCAGGGGTGCCTTTGGGTGATCTCCGGGTCGCCCTCTACGCTGACATATGTCACAAGTTCGGCAGAAATGCGCCACTGCTTGGGAAATCGCCGGCCAATAAAAAGTTTGAGTCAATCGTCTCTCGGTGCGGGTTTTGCCTTGATGGCCAGCCGTAGGAATGTCATGAGCCAGGTGTAATAGGGGAATTCTGTACTTCTGAGGAACAATCAGCTGTTTGCTATAAGTCCAGGGCTTATCTAGGGAGTCGGCATTGGCAACCCGATACAGAAGTCCATTTTCTCTGATAATTCTTTCTCCGTTTTCCCCTAGCTGCCCTATTTCAGCCCGAGTTCTAAAACTAGCAAGGGTGGGGTCAGTCTCTACTTCTTGTCTAAACTGAACTTTATCCCAAGTAACATTCATATTATCCCCACAAGAAGAATCACTCACCGGCTGTAATGGCAGTTCTGGTGGCCTCAGTTCCATGGATGGGTTGTACACGTCCACATGGGCTGCTCTCTTGGCTTGACTTCTGGTTACCGCACCGACAAAGTGGCAATGAAGATTCCCCACATCATTTCCTAGAAGAACGTCTGCAGGGAGGCCGCTCATCACACCGACCACACATTGTTTTGCCCCAAAGCCATAATCCAGGGTCACACTCGCTCTTGGAATATATCTCTGGGTACCTCCTGCCAGTTCAATGGCAATTCCTGGTCCCTTTTGAATTGCTTGTGGTTGAATTACTCGGGGATCGGCTATGGTGAGGAAAGCCCCAGTGTCACGGAAGCCAACAACTTTTTGGCCATCCAGCACGACCTCCTGTAGATGTTTGTCCTGAAGATCAGAAGAACAGGTGGCTGGAGCTCGCACCCCATAGACTCCGGGTAGGGGAGCCAGGATATCTGAGTCACTTGGCAAGTCATCAGGCACAGAATCCAGCTCTTCTCCTGGTGAAGGTGTCTGTAGGTAATGAACAGGCAAAGGCGGTCTGTAGCTGTTCTGTCTACGAACACCTGGACATTGGAATTGCATGTGCCCAGGCTGCCCACATCCATAACATCTGCGCTCTGGGATTCTTCCTCCGCGTCGTATTCCCAAAGGTGGAGCATGAGTAATGCGAGGCACAGTCACACGAAGGTCCCCATGAGTTGACGGTCTAGGGTGATGGTGAACATTGGGGCCAGAAGGACCAGGGGCCACCAGCGTTGGGGGGTTGGTGTTTTTTTTTCTCACTGGGTAGTAGTTTTTTCCAATGAGGCTTGATGGTGAGAGCCTCATCAGCTAGAGCTGCAGCTTCCTCCACAGTGGCTGGTCTCCTTTCACGCACCCATTCCCGGATCTCAGCGGGGCACTTGAAGTAAAACTGCTCTTTTAGGAGGGCCTGGAGGACGGTCTCCAAGGTTAAGGCCTCCTCTGCCTCCAACCAACGATGCCACAGATGTTTGAGTTTGTGGGCATACATCTTGAAGGACACTTCCTCATCACATGCTAGAGTACGGAACTGAGTCCTGTAAGTGTCTGGCGTTACAGCATAATGTTCTAGAATAGTCTGTTTAATATCCGCATACTCACAGTTCCACCGAGGGTCCATAGCTCTATAGGCTGCAGCAGCTCCACCCTCTAAGAGCCCAACCAGATGCCGGACGCGCTCCCTTTCTGGGACTTCCATTAATCGACACTGATGCTCAAAGTCCTGGAAGAAGCCCTCAATGTCACCAGCAGCCTCATTAAACTGCTTGAAGTCTTTGCGGGACACTCTGGGAAGTTCCCTCATGATGCGTGCTGGGGTTACAGTCTGTCTGGAACCTCTCGCGGCTTCCACAGCGAGCTGCTTATCCAGCAATGCCATCTCCTCCATCCTGCGCTCCTTCTCTTCAGCTCCACGCATGGCCTCCCTCTTATCTTCTATGGTGGCCTCATCTCCAAGCAGTGCCATCTTTTCCTTGTACCACACAACCCATTGACTTTTTTGGGTATTCACCTCCGGCTCCCGTCTTTGCTCCCCTTGCTGTGGAAATTGTTCCTCGGTGCCATCTTGCAGGCAAGCGTGTTCCAATGCCTCAATTAGTTGCTCCTTAGAGAGTCCTTTGTAGCCGACACCTAATTCACGGGCCTTTGTTTGTAGACTCGCCACAGTCCAGTTCCTGTATCCTGAGGTTCTGGTTTCAGACGTCGATTGGCTGTTGTCCTCCATTTCTTCTGCTCTGATCCCGCTGCTGCCACCAGTTTGTGACGGGGTGTACATCAGAGCAAAGAGAGACAACAGGACGAGGATGATCCAACAGGTTTACTAACAGGAATACAGGAACAGCACACGACAAGTCCAAATAAAACAGATTCGGGGGCACCTCCCGATAATCCAAAGTGCCAGATCACAACGTAATAGTCCTTTTCAGAGTCCCAGAAATCCCACACAATCCACTGGACGGCGAGGTCTGTCCGCAGATTCAGATCTCGCTCCCTTCCTCTTCAAAAACTCAACTCCCAACTGCATTTAGAAACAGGAGTGAATTGTTTGAGCTCGTGGGCCCGCCCCTCAAGGGTAGGGGTCTATGCAATGGTTGGGCCCACTAGAAGATTCTAGAAGGTTGGCTCCGAGATGTCTACAGGTTTGTGTAGTTGGCGTTATCCACTGCTTACGAAACAATGAGAAGTTCCCCTGGCTGTGTGGACAAGAGATAATTGCATTATGGGCCCAGAGACACAGGAGATGGGGGGAAGGTATGGTTACTTACATCCCAAGACATTTCAAAGTGTTCAGTAAGTACAACCAAAGGAAAGTGACATCACATCCTGACATAGTATTACAGCAAATACAGTGAGAAGGTAAAATACATCATGACAGACCCGGCACGGAATGCAAGCACCTGTGCAAAGAGGCTTTTCACACTTAGTGTGGGAGCATGCGCTGTATCCCGAAAAGAAGACTTAGCGTCAGGAATAACACAGTCAGGCTGAGCATACTCACTAGGCGAAACACTGTAATTATGCTGCAGCTGGGGTACATCGGCACACGCATGCGCACTAGCTGCCTCTCCACACTTAGACGTGGAGGGGAAATTGCTCTTGGAGATGCTGTCTATGAACAGAAGGAAAAGCTAAAGGAAGCCTGACTTTCTATCCCTCCGAATTATGAAATGCAGCAATGAATTCCATGAGTTTGCTATAACATTAGCGTAGCAAAATGTGCATGAGGGTGTCATGTAGAGGTGCTAGAAATAGCTTGTCACCAGTGGGGCACTAATGGAATACAACAGCCAGTTCTATGATGCCACTAAATGGCAGTATTTTGTGCTATCATTATAGCTTATTAAAAACAGAGCAGGAGGGTGTCATGCAGAGGTGCTGCATATAGATTTGCAGTAGTGTGAATAGACAAAAGTACAATAGCCACGTTTAGGATGCCACTAGGTACACTGAGTGTTTGCTAGTATAATGGCTTAGTTTAAAAAAGTTGGAGTGTGCAATGCAGGCAGACGTGCTGCAAATATGTTTACAATAGTGTGACTAGACAAAAGTCCAATAGCCACGTTTTGGATGCCACTAGGTACACTGAGTGTTTGCTAGTATAATGGCTTAGTTTAAAAAAGTTGGAGTGTGCAATGCAGGCAGACGTGCTGCAAATATGTTTACAATAGTGTGAATAGACAAAAGTACAATAGCCACGTTTAGGATGCCACTAGGTACACTGACTGTTTGCTAGTATAATGGCTTAGTTTAAAAAAGTTGGAGTGTGCAATGCAGGCAGACGTGCTGCAAATATGTTTACAATAGTGTGAATAGACAAAAGTACAATAGCCACGTTTAGGATGCCACTAGGTACACTGAGTGTTTGCTAGTATAATGGCTTAGTTTAAAAAAGTTGGAGTGTGCAATGCAGGCAGACGTGCTGCAAATATGTTTACAATAGTGTGAATAGACAAAAGTACAATAGCCACGTTTAGGATGCCACTAGGTACACTGACTGTTTGCTAGTATAATGGCTTAGTTTAAAAAAGTTGGAGTGTGCAATGCAGGCAGACGTGCTGCAAATATGTTTACAATAGTGTGAATAGACAAAAGTACAATAGCCACGTTTAGGATGCCACTAGGTACACTGAGTGTTTGCTAGTATAATGGCTTAGTTTAAAAAAGTTGGAGTGTGCAATGCAGGCAGACGTGCTGCAAATATGTTTACAATAGTGTGAATAGACAAAAGTCCAATAGCCACGTTTAGGATGCCACTAGGTACACTGAGTGTTTGCTAGTATAATGGCTTAGTTTAAAAAAGTTGGAGTGTGCAATGCAGGCAGACGTGCTGCAAATATGTTTACAATAGTGTGAATAGACAAAAGTACAATAGCCACGTTTAGGAAGCCACTAGGTACACTGACTGTTTGCTAGTATAATGGCTTAGTTTAAAAAAGTTGGAGTGTGCAATGCAGGCAGACGTGCTGCAAATATGTTTACAATAGTGTGAATAGACAAAAGTCCAATAGCCACGTTTAGGATGCCACTAGGTACACTGAGTGTTTGCTAGTATAATACACTGAGTGTTTGCTAGTATAATGGCTTAGTTTAAAAAAGTTGGAGTGTGCAATGCAGGCAGACGTGCTGCAAATATGTTTACAAGAGTGTGAATAGACAAAAGTACAATAGCCACGTTTAGGATGCCACTAGGTACACTGACTGTTTGCTAGTATAATGGCTTAGTTTAAAAAAGTTGGAGTGTGCAATGCAGGCAGACGTGCTGCAAATATGTTTACAATAGTGTGAATAGACAAAAGTCCAAAAGCCACGTTTAGGATGCCACTAGGTACACTGAGTGTTTGCTAGTATAATGGCTTAGTTTAAAAAAGTTGGAGTGTGCAATGCAGGCAGACGTGCTGCAAATATGTTTACAATAGTGTGAATAGACAAAAGTACAATAGCCACGTTTAGGATGCCACTAGGTACACTGACTGTTTGCTAGTATAATGGCTTAGTTTAAAAAAGTTGGAGTGTGCAATGCAGGCAGACGTGCTGCAAATATGTTTACAATAGTGTGAATAGACAAAAGTCCAATAGCCACGTTTAGGATGCCACTAGGTACACTGACTGTTTGCTAGTATAATGGCTTAGTTTAAAAAAGTTGGAGTGTGCAATGCAGGCAGACGTGCTGCAAATATGTTTACAATAGTGTGAATAGACAAAAGTACAATAGCCACGTTTAGGATGCCACTAGGTACACTGAGTGTTTGCTAGTATAATGGCTTAGTTTAAAAAAGTTGGAGTGTACAATGCAGGCAGACGTGCTGCAAATATGTTTACAATAGTGTGAATAGACAAAAGTACAATAGCCACGTTTAGGATGCCACTAGGTACACTGAGTGTTTGCTAGTATAATGGCTTAGTTTAAAAAAGTTGGAGTGTGCAATGCAGGCAGACGTGCTGCAAATATGTTTACAATAGTGTGAATAGACAAAAGTACAATAGCCACGTTTAGGAAGCCACTAGGTACACTGACTGTTTGCTAGTATAATGGCTTAGTTTAAAAAAGTTGGAGTGTGCAATGCAGGCAGACGTGCTGCAAATATGTTTACAATAGTGTGAATAGACAAAAGTCCAATAGCCACGTTTAGGATGCCACTAGGTACACTGAGTGTTTGCTAGTATAATGGCTTAGTTTAAAAAAGTTGGAGTGTGCAATGCAGGCAGACGTGCTGCAAATATGTTTACAAGAGTGTGAATAGACAAAAGTACAATAGCCACGTTTAGGATGCCACTAGGTACACTGACTGTTTGCTAGTATAATGGCTTAGTTTAAAAAAGTTGGAGTGTGCAATGCAGGCAGACGTGCTGCAAATATGTTTACAATAGTGTGAATAGACAAAAGTCCAAAAGCCACGTTTAGGATGCCACTAGGTACACTGAGTGTTTGCTAGTATAATGGCTTAGTTTAAAAAAGTTGGAGTGTGCAATGCAGGCAGACGTGCTGCAAATATGTTTACAATAGTGTGAATAGACAAAAGTACAATAGCCACGTTTAGGATGCCACTAGGTACACTGACTGTTTGCTAGTATAATGGCTTAGTTTAAAAAAGTTGGAGTGTGCAATGCAGGCAGACGTGCTGCAAATATGTTTACAATAGTGTGAATAGACAAAAGTCCAATAGCCACGTTTAGGATGCCACTAGGTACACTGAGTGTTTGCTAGTATAATGGCTTAGTTTAAAAAAGTTGGAGTGTGCAATGCAGGCAGACGTGCTGCAAATATGTTTACAATAGTGTGAATAGACAAAAGTACAATAGCCACGTTTAGGATGCCACTAGGTACACTGACTGTTTGCTAGTATAATGGCTTAGTTTAAAAAAGTTGGAGTGTGCAATGCAGGCAGACGTGCTGCAAATATGTTTACAATAGTGTGAATAGACAAAAGTACAATAGCCACGTTTAGGATGCCACTAGGTACACTGACTGTTTGCTAGTTTAATGGCTTAGTTTAAAAAAGTTGGAGTGTGCAATGCAGGCAGACGTGCTGCAAATATGTTTACAATAGTGTGACTAGACAAAAGTCCAATAGCCACGTTTAGGATGCCACTAGGTACACTGAGTGTTTGCTAGTATAATGGCTTAGTTTAAAAAAGTTGGAGTGTGCAATGCAGGCAGACGTGCTGCAAATATGTTTACAATAGTGTGAATAGACAAAAGTACAATAGCCACGTTTAGGATGCCACTAGGTACACTGACTGTTTGCTAGTATAATGGCTTAGTTTAAAAAAGTTGGAGTGTGCAATGCAGGCAGACGTGCTGCAAATATGTTTACAATAGTGTGAATAGACAAAAGTACAATAGCCACGTTTAGGATGCCACTAGGTACACTGAGTGTTTGCTAGTATAATGGCTTAGTTTAAAAAAGTTGGAGTGTGCAATGCAGGCAGACGTGCTGCAAATATGTTTACAATAGTGTGAATAGACAAAAGTACAATAGCCACGTTTAGGATGCCACTAGGTACACTGACTGTTTGCTAGTATAATGGCTTAGTTTAAAAAAGTTGGAGTGTGCAATGCAGGCAGACGTGCTGCAAATATGTTTACAATAGTGTGAATAGACAAAAGTACAATAGCCACGTTTAGGATGCCACTAGGTACACTGAGTGTTTGCTAGTATAATGGCTTAGTTTAAAAAAGTTGGAGTGTGCAATGCAGGCAGACGTGCTGCAAATATGTTTACAATAGTGTGAATAGACAAAAGTACAATAGCCACGTTTAGGATGCCACTAGGTACACTGACTGTTTGCTAGTATAATGGCTTAGTTTAAAAAAGTTGGAGTGTGCAATGCAGGCAGACGTGCTGCAAATATGTTTACAATAGTGTGAATAGACAAAAGTCCAATAGCCACGTTTAGGATGCCACTAGGTACACTGAGTGTTTGCTAGTATAATGGCTTAGTTTAAAAAAGTTGGAGTGTGCAATGCAGGCAGACGTGCTGCAAATATGTTTACAAGAGTGTGAATAGACAAAAGTACAATAGCCACGTTTAGGATGCCACTAGGTACACTGACTGTTTGCTAGTATAATGGCTTAGTTTAAAAAAGTTGGAGTGTGCAATGCAGGCAGACGTGCTGCAAATATGTTTACAATAGTGTGAATAGACAAAAGTCCAAAAGCCACGTTTAGGATGCCACTAGGTACACTGAGTGTTTGCTAGTATAATGGCTTAGTTTAAAAAAGTTGGAGTGTGCAATGCAGGCAGACGTGCTGCAAATATGTTTACAATAGTGTGAATAGACAAAAGTACAATAGCCACGTTTAGGATGCCACTAGGTACACTGACTGTTTGCTAGTATAATGCCTTAGTTTAAAAAAGTTGGAGTGTGCAATGCAGGCAGACGTGCTGCAAATATGTTTACAATAGTGTGAATAGACAAAAGTCCAATAGCCACGTTTAGGATGCCACTAGGTACACTGACTGTTTGCTAGTATAATGGCTTAGTTTAAAAAAGTTGGAGTGTGCAATGCAGGCAGACGTGCTGCAAATATGTTTACAATAGTGTGAATAGACAAAAGTACAATAGCCACGTTTAGGATGCCACTAGGTACACTGAGTGTTTGCTAGTATAATGGCTTAGTTTAAAAAAGTTGGAGTGTGCAATGCAGGCAGACGTGCTGCAAATATGTTTACAATAGTGTGAATAGACAAAAGTACAATAGCCACGTTTAGGATGCCACTAGGTACACTGAGTGTTTGCTAGTATAATGGCTTAGTTTAAAAAAGTTGGAGTGTGCAATGCAGGCAGACGTGCTGCAAATATGTTTACAATAGTGTGAATAGACAAAAGTACAATAGCCACGTTTAGGAAGCCACTAGGTACACTGACTGTTTGCTAGTATAATGGCTTAGTTTAAAAAAGTTGGAGTGTGCAATGCAGGCAGACGTGCTGCAAATATGTTTACAATAGTGTGAATAGACAAAAGTCCAATAGCCACGTTTAGGATGCCACTAGGTACACTGAGTGTTTGCTAGTATAATGGCTTAGTTTAAAAAAGTTGGAGTGTGCAATGCAGGCAGACGTGCTGCAAATATGTTTACAAGAGTGTGAATAGACAAAAGTACAATAGCCACGTTTAGGATGCCACTAGGTACACTGACTGTTTGCTAGTATAATGGCTTAGTTTAAAAAAGTTGGAGTGTGCAATGCAGGCAGACGTGCTGCAAATATGTTTACAATAGTGTGAATAGACAAAAGTCCAAAAGCCACGTTTAGGATGCCACTAGGTACACTGAGTGTTTGCTAGTATAATGGCTTAGTTTAAAAAAGTTGGAGTGTGCAATGCAGGCAGACGTGCTGCAAATATGTTTACAATAGTGTGAATAGACAAAAGTACAATAGCCACGTTTAGGATGCCACTAGGTACACTGACTGTTTGCTAGTATAATGGCTTAGTTTAAAAAAGTTGGAGTGTGCAATGCAGGCAGACGTGCTGCAAATATGTTTACAATAGTGTGAATAGACAAAAGTCCAATAGCCACGTTTAGGATGCCACTAGGTACACTGAGTGTTTGCTAGTATAATGGCTTAGTTTAAAAAAGTTGGAGTGTGCAATGCAGGCAGACGTGCTGCAAATATGTTTACAATAGTGTGAATAGACAAAAGTACAATAGCCACGTTTAGGATGCCACTAGGTACACTGACTGTTTGCTAGTATAATGGCTTAGTTTAAAAAAGTTGGAGTGTGCAATGCAGGCAGACGTGCTGCAAATATGTTTACAATAGTGTGAATAGACAAAAGTACAATAGCCACGTTTAGGATGCCACTAGGTACACTGACTGTTTGCTAGTTTAATGGCTTAGTTTAAAAAAGTTGGAGTGTGCAATGCAGGCAGACGTGCTGCAAATATGTTTACAATAGTGTGAATAGACAAAAGTACAATAGCCACGTTTAGGATGCCACTAGGTACACTGACTGTTTGCTAGTATAATGGCTTAGTTTAAAAAAGTTGGAGTGTGCAATGCAGGCAGACGTGCTGCAAATATGTTTACAATAGTGTGAATAGACAAAAGTACAATAGCCACGTTTAGGATGCCACTAGGTACACTGAGTGTTTGCTAGTATAATGGCTTAGTTTAAAAAAGTTGGAGTGTGCAATGCAGGCAGACGTGCTGCAAATATGTTTACAATAGTGTGAATAGACAAAAGTACAATAGCCACGTTTAGGATGCCACTAGGTACACTGACTGTTTGCTAGTATAATGGCTTAGTTTAAAAAAGTTGGAGTGTGCAATGCAGGCAGACGTGCTGCAAATATGTTTACAATAGTGTGAATAGACAAAAGTACAATAGCCACGTTTAGGATGCCACTAGGTACACTGAGTGTTTGCTAGTATAATGGCTTAGTTTAAAAAAGTTGGAGTGTGCAATGCAGGCAGACGTGCTGCAAATATGTTTACAATAGTGTGAATAGACAAAAGTACAATAGCCACGTTTAGGATGCCACTAGGTACACTGACTGTTTGCTAGTATAATGGCTTAGTTTAAAAAAGTTGGAGTGTGCAATGCAGGCAGACGTGCTGCAAATATGTTTACAATAGTGTGAATAGACAAAAGTCCAATAGCCACGTTTAGGATGCCACTAGGTACACTGAGTGTTTGCTAGTATAATGGCTTAGTTTAAAAAAGTTGGAGTGTGCAATGCAGGCAGACGTGCTGCAAATATGTTTACAATAGTGTGAATAGACAAAAGTACAATAGCCACGTTTAGGATGCCACTAGGTACACTGACTGTTTGCTAGTATAATGGCTTAGTTTAAAAAAGTTGGAGTGTGCAATGCAGGCAGACGTGCTGCAAATATGTTTACAATAGTGTGAATAGACAAAAGTCCAATAGCCACGTTTAGGATGCCACTAGGTACACTGAGTGTTTGCTAGTATAATGGCTTAGTTTAAAAAAGTTGGAGTGTGCAATGCAGGCAGACGTGCTGCAAATATGTTTACAATAGTGTGAATAGACAAAAGTACAATAGCCACGTTTAGGATGCCACTAGGTACACTGACTGTTTGCTAGTATAATGGCTTAGTTTAAAAAAGTTGGAGTGTGCAATGCAGGCAGACGTGCTGCAAATATGTTTACAATAGTGTGAATAGACAAAAGTACAATAGCCACGTTTAGGAAGCCACTAGGTACACTGACTGTTTGCTAGTATAATGGCTTAGTTTAAAAAAGTTGGAGTGTGCAATGCAGGCAGACGTGCTGCAAATATCTTTACAATAGTGTGAATAGACAAAAGTACAATAGCCACGTTTAGGATGCCACTAGGTACACTGAGTGTTTGCTAGTATAATGGCTTAGTTTAAAAAAGTTGGAGTGTGCAATGCAGGCAGACGTGCTGCAAATATGTTTACAATAGTGTGAATAGACAAAAGTCCAATAGCCACGTTTAGGATGCCACTAGGTACACTGAGTGTTTGCTAGTATAATGGCTTAGTTTAAAAAAGTTGGAGTGTGCAATGCAGGCAGACGTGCTGCAAATATGTTTACAATAGTGTGAATAGACAAAAGTCCAATAGCCATGTTTAGGATGCCACTAGGTACACTGACTGTTTGCTAGTATAATGGCTTAGTTTAAAAAAGTTGGAGTGTGCAATGCAGGCAGACGTGCTGCAAATATGTTTACAATAGTGTGAATAGACAAAAGTACAATAGCCACGTTTAGGAAGCCACTAGGTACACTGACTGTTTGCTAGTATAATGGCTTAGTTTAAAAAAGTTGGAGTGTGCAATGCAGGCAGACGTGCTGCAAATATGTTTACAATAGTGTGAATAGACAAAAGTCCAATAGCCACGTTTAGGATGCCACTAGGTACACTGAGTGTTTGCTAGTATAATGGCTTAGTTTAAAAAAGTTGGAGTGTGCAATGCAGGCAGACGTGCTGCAAATATGTTTACAATAGTGTGAATAGACAAAAGTACAATAGCCACGTTTAGGATACCACTAGGTACACTGACTGTTTGCTAGTATAATGGCTTAGTTTAAAAAAGTTGGAGTGTGCAATGCAGGCAGACGTGCTGCAAATATGTTTACAATAGTGTGAATAGACAAAAGTCCAATAGCCACGTTTAGGATGCCACTAGGTACACTGACTGTTTGCTAGTATAATGGCTTAGTTTAAAAAAGTTGGAGTGTGCAATGCAGGCAGACGTGCTGCAAATATGTTTACAATAGTGTGAATAGACAAAAGTACAATAGCCACGTTTAGGATGCCACTAGGTACACTGACTGTTTGCTAGTATAATGGCTTAGTTTAAAAAAGTTGGAGTGTGCAATGCAGGCAGACGTGCTGCAAATATGTTTACAATAGTGTGAATAGACAAAAGTCCAATAGCCACGTTTAGGATGCCACTAGGTACACTGAGTGTTTGCTAGTATAATGGCTTAGTTTAAAAAAGTTGGAGTGTGCAATGCAGGCAGACGTGCTGCAAATATGTTTACAATAGTGTGAATAGACAAAAGTACAATAGCCACGTTTAGGATGCCACTAGGTACACTGACTGTTTGCTAGTATAATGGCTTAGTTTAAAAAAGTTGGAGTGTGCAATGCAGGCAGACGTGCTCTGCAAATGTCTTTGCACTAGTGGGACTATAGCAAAGTCCAATAGCCATGTTTAGGATGCCACTAGGTACACTGAGTGTTTGCTAGTATAATGGCTTAGTTTAAAAAAGTTGGAGTGTGCAATGCAGGCAGACGTGCTGCAAATATGTTTACAATAGTGTGAATAGACAAAAGTCCAATAGCTACGTTTAGGATGCCACTAGGTACACTGAGTGTTTGCTAGTATAATGGCTTAGTTTAAAAAAGTTGGAGTGTGCAATGCAGGCAGACGTGCTGCAAATATGTTTACAATAGTGTGAATAGACAAAAGTACAATAGCCACGTTTAGGAAGCCACTAGGTACACTGACTGTTTGCTAGTATAATGGCTTAGTTTAAAAAGTTGGAGTGTGCAATGCAGGCAGACGTGCTGCAAATATGTTTACAATAGTGTGAATAGAAAAAAGTCCAATAGCCACGTTTAGGATGCCACTAGG
Organism: Anomaloglossus baeobatrachus; assembly: GCF_048569485.1. Classification (NCBI taxonomy): domain Eukaryota; kingdom Metazoa; phylum Chordata; class Amphibia; order Anura; family Aromobatidae; genus Anomaloglossus; species Anomaloglossus baeobatrachus. The sequence goes on along the minus strand of NC_134355.1, from coordinate 315,517,724 downwards.
TACCCTGAGTGTTTGCTAGTATAATGGCTTAGTTTAAAAAAGTTGGAGTGTGCAATGCAGGCAGACGTGCTGCAAATATGTTTACAAGAGTGTGAATAGACAAAAGTACAATAGCCACGTTTAGGATGCCACTAGGTACACTGACTGTTTGCTAGTATAATGGCTTAGTTTAAAAAAGTTGGAGTGTGCAATGCAGGCAGACGTGCTGCAAATATGTTTACAATAGTGTGAATAGACAAAAGTCCAAAAGCCACGTTTAGGATGCCACTAGGTACACTGAGTGTTTGCTAGTATAATGGCTTAGTTTAAAAAAGTTGGAGTGTGCAATGCAGGCAGACGTGCTGCAAATATGTTTACAATAGTGTGAATAGACAAAAGTACAATAGCCACGTTTAGGATGCCACTAGGTACACTGACTGTTTGCTAGTATAATGGCTTAGTTTAAAAAAGTTGGAGTGTGCAATGCAGGCAGACGTGCTGCAAATATGTTTACAATAGTGTGAATAGACAAAAGTCCAATAGCCATGTTTAGGATGCCACTAGGTACACTGAGTGTTTGCTAGTATAATGGCTTAGTTTAAAAAAGTTGGAGTGTGCAATGCAGGCAGACGTGCTGCAAATATGTTTACAATAGTGTGAATAGACAAAAGTACAATAGCCACGTTTAGGATGCCACTAGGTACACTGACTGTTTGCTAGTATAATGGCTTAGTTTAAAAAAGTTGGAGTGTGCAATGCAGGCAGACGTGCTGCAAATATGTTTACAATAGTGTGAATAGACAAAAGTACAATAGCCACGTTTAGGATGCCACTAGGTACACTGACTGTTTGCTAGTATAATGGCTTAGTTTAAAAAGTTGGAGTGTGCAATGCAGGCAGACGTGCTGCAAATATGTTTACAATAGTGTGAATAGAAAAAAGTCCAATAGCCACGTTTAGGATGCCACTAGGTACCCTGAGTGTTTGCTAGTATAATGGCTTAGTTTAAAAAAGTTGGAGTGTGCAATGCAGGCAGACGTGCTGCAAATATGTTTACAAGAGTGTGAATAGACAAAAGTACAATAGCCACGTTTAGGATGCCACTAGGTACACTGACTGTTTGCTAGTATAATGGCTTAGTTTAAAAAAGTTGGAGTGTGCAATGCAGGCAGACGTGCTGCAAATATGTTTACAATAGTGTGAATAGACAAAAGTCCAAAAGCCACGTTTAGGATGCCACTAGGTACACTGAGTGTTTGCTAGTATAATGGCTTAGTTTAAAAAAGTTGGAGTGTGCAATGCAGGCAGACGTGCTGCAAATATGTTTACAATAGTGTGAATAGACAAAAGTACAATAGCCACGTTTAGGATGCCACTAGGTACACTGACTGTTTGCTAGTATAATGGCTTAGTTTAAAAAAGTTGGAGTGTGCAATGCAGGCAGACGTGCTGCAAATATGTTTACAATAGTGTGAATAGACAAAAGTCCAATAGCCATGTTTAGGATGCCACTAGGTACACTGAGTGTTTGCTAGTATAATGGCTTAGTTTAAAAAAGTTGGAGTGTGCAATGCAGGCAGACGTGCTGCAAATATGTTTACAATAGTGTGAATAGACAAAAGTACAATAGCCACGTTTAGGATGCCACTAGGTACACTGACTGTTTGCTAGTATAATGGCTTAGTTTAAAAAAGTTGGAGTGTGCAATGCAGGCAGACGTGCTGCAAATATGTTTACAATAGTGTGAATAGACAAAAGTACAATAGCCACGTTTAGGATGCCACTAGGTACACTGACTGTTTGCTTGTTTAATGGCTTAGTTTAAAAAAGTTGGAGTGTGCAATGCAGGCAGACGTGCTGCAAATATGTTTACAATAGTGTGACTAGACAAAAGTCCAATAGCCACGTTTAGGATGCCACTAGGTACACTGAGTGTTTGCTAGTATAATGGCTTAGTTTAAAAAAGTTGGAGTGTGCAATGCAGGCAGACGTGCTGCAAATATGTTTACAATAGTGTGAATAGACAAAAGTACAATAGCCACGTTTAGGATGCCACTAGGTACACTGACTGTTTGCTAGTATAATGGCTTAGTTTAAAAAAGTTGGAGTGTGCAATGCAGGCAGACGTGCTGCAAATATGTTTACAATAGTGTGAATAGACAAAAGTCCAATAGCCACGTTTAGGATGCCACTAGGTACACTGAGTGTTTGCTAGTATAATGGCTTAGTTTAAAAAAGTTGGAGTGTGCAATGCAGGCAGACGTGCTGCAAATATGTTTACAATAGTGTGAATAGACAAAAGTACAATAGCCACGTTTAGGATGCCACTAGGTACACTGACTGTTTGCTAGTATAATGGCTTAGTTTAAAAAAGTTGGAGTGTGCAATGCAGGCAGACGTGCTGCAAATATGTTTACAATAGTGTGAATAGACAAAAGTCCAATAGCCACGTTTAGGATGCCACTAGGTACACTGAGTGTTTGCTAGTATAATGGCTTAGTTTAAAAAAGTTGGAGTGTGCAATGCAGGCAGACGTGCTGCAAATATGTTTACAATAGTGTGAATAGACAAAAGTACAATAGCCACGTTTAGGATGCCACTAGGTACACTGACTGTTTGCTAGTATAATGGCTTAGTTTAAAAAAGTTGGAGTGTGCAATGCAGGCAGACGTGCTGCAAATATGTTTACAATAGTGTGAATAGATTAAAGTACAATAGCCACGTTTAGGAAGCCACTAGGTACACTGACTGTTTGCTAGTATAATGGCTTAGTTTAAAAAAGTTGGAGTGTGCAATGCAGGCAGACGTGCTGCAAATATCTTTACAATAGTGTGAATAGACAAAAGTACAATAGCCACGTTTAGGATGCCACTAGGTACACTGACTGTTTGCTAGTATAATGGCTTAGTTTAAAAAAGTTGGAGTGTGCAATGCAGGCAGACGTGCTGCAAATATGTTTACAATAGTGTGAATAGACAAAAGTCCAATAGCCACGTTTAGGATGCCACTAGGTACACTGAGTGTTTGCTAGTATAATGGCTTAGTTTAAAAAAGTTGGAGTGTGCAATGCAGGCAGACGTGCTGCAAATATGTTTACAATAGTGTGAATAGACAAAAGTCCAATAGCCATGTTTAGGATGCCACTAGGTACACTGACTGTTTGCTAGTATAATGGCTTAGTTTAAAAAAGTTGGAGTGTGCAATGCAGGCAGACGTGCTGCAAATATGTTTACAATAGTGTGAATAGACAAAAGTACAATAGCCACGTTTAGGAAGCCACTAGGTACACTGACTGTTTGCTAATATAATGGCTTAGTTTAAAAAAGTTGGAGTGTGCAATGCAGGCAGACGTGCTGCAAATATGTTTACAATAGTGTGAATAGACAAAAGTCCAATAACCACGTTTAGGATGCCACTAGGTACACTGAGTGTTTGCTAGTATAATGGCTTAGTTTAAAAAAGTTGGAGTGTGCAATGCAGGCAGACGTGCTGCAAATATGTTTACAATAGTGTGAATAGACAAAAGTACAATAGCCACGTTTAGGATGCCACTAGGTACACTGACTGTTTGCTAGTATAATGGCTTAGTTTAAAAAAGTTGGAGTGTGCAATGCAGGCAGACGTGCTGCAAATATGTTTACAATAGTGTGAATAGACAAAAGTCCAATAGCCACGTTTAGGATGCCACTAGGTACACTGACTGTTTGCTAGTATAATGGCTTAGTTTAAAAAAGTTGGAGTGTGCAATGCAGGCAGACGTGCTGCAAATATGTTTACAATAGTGTGAATAGACAAAAGTACAATAGCCACGTTTAGGATGCCACTAGGTACACTGACTGTTTGCTAGTATAATGGCTTAGTTTAAAAAAGTTGGAGTGTGCAATGCAGGCAGACGTGCTGCAAATATGTTTACAATAGTGTGAATAGACAAAAGTCCAATAGCCACGTTTAGGATGCCACTAGGTACACTGAGTGTTTGCTAGTATAATGGCTTAGTTTAAAAAAGTTGGAGTGTGCAATGCAGGCAGACGTGCTGCAAATATGTTTACAATAGTGTGAATAGACAAAAGTACAATAGCCACGTTTAGGATGCCACTAGGTACACTGACTGTTTGCTAGTATAATGGCTTAGTTTAAAAAAGTTGGAGTGTGCAATGCAGACAGACGTGCTGCAAATATGTTTACAATAGTGTGAATAGACAAAAGTACAATAGCCACGTTTAGGATGCCACTAGGTACACTGAGTGTTTGCTAGTATAATGGCTTAGTTAAAAAAAGGTGGAGTGTGCAATGCAGGCAGACGTGCTGCAAATATGTTTACAATAGTGTGAATAGACAAAAGTACAATAGCCACGTTTAGGATGCCACTAGGTACACTGAGTGTTTGCTAGTATAATGGCTTAGTTTAAAAAAGTTTGAGTGTGCAATGCAGGCAGACGTGCTGCAAATATGTTTACAATAGTGTGAATAGACAAAAGTCCAATAGCCACATTTAGGATGCCACTAGGTACACTGACTGTTTGCTAGTATAATGGCTTAGTTTAAAAAAAGTTGGAGTGTGCAATGCAGGCACACGTGCTCTGCAAATGTCTTTGCACTAGTGGGACTATAGCAAAGTCCAATAGCCATGTTTAGGATGCCACTAGGTACACTGAGTGTTTGCTAGTATAATGGCTTAGTTAAAAAAAGGTGGAGTGTGCAATGCAGGCAGACGTGCTGCAAATATGTTTACAATAGTGTGAATAGACAAAAGTACAATAGCCACGTTTAGGATGCCACTAGGTACACTGAGTGTTTGCTAGTATAATGGCTTAGTTTAAAAAAGTTTGAGTGTGCAATGCAGGCAGACGTGCTGCAAATATGTTTACAATAGTGTGAATAGACAAAAGTCCAATTGCCACGTTTAGGATGCCACTAGGTACACTGAGTGTTTGCTAGTATAATGGCTTAGTTTAAAAAAGTTGGAGTGTGCAATGCATGCAGACGTGCTCTGCAAATGTCTTTGCACTAGTGGGACTATAGCAAAGTCCAATAGCCACGTTTAGGATGCCACTAGGTACACTGAGTGTTTGCTAGTATAATGGCTTAGTTTAAAAAAGTTGGAGTGTGCAATGCAGGCAGACGTGCTGCAAATATGTTTACAATAGTGTGAATAGACAAAAGTACAATAGCCACGTTTAGGATGCCACTAGCTACACTGACTGTTTGCTAGTATAATGGCTTAGTTTAAAAAAGTTGGAGTGTGCAATGCAGGCAGACGTGCTGCAAATATGTTTACAATAGTGTGAATAGACAAAAGTACAATAGCCACGTTTAGGATGCCACTAGCTACACTGACTGTTTGCTAGTATAATGGCTTAGTTTAAAAAAGTTGGAGTGTGCAATGCAGGCAGACGTGCTCTGCAAATGTCTTTGCACTAGTGGGACTATAGCAAAGTCCAATAGCCACGTTTAGGATGCCACTAGGTACACTGACTGTTCGCTAGTATAATGGCTTAGTTATAATGAGTTGGAGTGTGCAGAGGACAAGAGGGTACAGTGGCAGGATTGTGGGGCTCTGGGTAGAGGAAAGGAAGCCTGCCTTTCTATTCCCTCCTAATGGTGAAATGCAGGGAGGAAATCCCTGACCTTGGCTACACAGACGCTGTTGCTGTTTTCAAGACCTGTCACCTATGGCTCTGACCCTGCCGGTTTGAGCCCTTAAAAGGACTGCTAGAAAGTGCTCTCCCTAAGCTGCCTAAGGGTATGTGCGCACGTTGCTTTTTACCTGCTTTTTACCTGCTTTTTACCTGCTTTTTTGCTGCTTTTTCTTCTGCGCTGTTTAATGCCAAAATGGATGTGTTCTTCTATTCAAGCAAAGTCTATGGGAATTTGGGTTTCTTGTTCACACTATGTTGTTCAAAATGCTGCCTTTTTGTGGCAGAACTTTGGTCAAAAACTCAGCTTTGCAGTGCAAAACCCAAATGGCAAAAACAATTGACATGTTGCTTCTTTGAAAAGCTGAGTTTTTGACCAAAGTTCTGCCACAAAAAGGCAGCATTTTGAACAACATAGTGTGAACAAGAAACCCAAATTCCCATAGACTTTGCTTGAATAGAAGAACACATCCATTTTGGCATTAAACAGCGCAGAAGAAAAAGCAGCAAAAAAGCAGGTAAAAAGCAGGTAAAAAGCAACGTGCGCACATACCCTTACGCTGTGTATGCAGCGCATACAGCTGTATCGGCAATAGGACTCTGGAGGACGGAGCTGCGACAGTGATGTCTGACACCAAAGACGCAGAAGACAGATAATGGCATCCTGGAGGAAAATGTCCGTTTTTATAATGCAGGGACATGTGACATGGACATCCTATCACACATGCCGTTGCTTCTCTGGCTAAAAGTCCACTTAGCTGTGTGTGTGTCTGGGATTGGCTGACATGCTGGCCCGTCCCACAAGACGCGCGCGCTTAGGGAAGGAAGACAAGAAAAAAAAAAAAAAAATGGCGATCGCCATTATAGAAACAGCAGTGATCTGAAGGCGCTGTTCACGCACACTATACACTGAAATGTCATATTAGTGTGATTCACAGAGTGACTTACACTATTACAGCAGAAACCAAGCTAGGATTTAGCTGGTTTTTTGCTGCTAGAACCGTTCTCGAACGTTTCTAGAACTATCGAGCTTTTGCAAAAAAGCTCGAGTTCTAGTTCGATCTAGAACATGCCCCAAAATCACTCGAGCCTAGAACTGGAGAACCATGAACCACGAACCGCGCTCAACTCTAGTAATGGCCACCACCGTGACTTCCCTAAAACCTGTACTGCCCGGAACTGAGTATCCCATATCCCTGGGTGCTGCAACCCTTTTTCCTGGCATCACGAACAGGATTGAACTGGACCCGGTCAAACCGGGTGACATGTGCCTTAAAAACTGTGTTTTATGGACTGTACTTTATTCCTTGAAAAACCGCCGCTATTTTATTGTGAAAAATAACTGCGCCACAGCAGACCAAAAAGGTGCGAAAAGAAAGCTCTGCTCCCTGGGAGTATCTGAATGTAATATGAAACTGGAAGCAGGGAGCCCAGAGGCCCTGCACCAAAAAGCTTCCAGGACTGTATCCAGCAACATGTCTGCTCCAGGGGATCGTGCCCGTGCCCCGGTTCAACCAGGGACCTGGACCGTGGAGAGGCTAGAGGCGGAGGTTCAGCAGCTGTGCTGGACTCTGTGAGCGGAACACCTGCAGCGAGTCGAAGAGTGGAAGACGGACATGATGCAGATGGTGGCAGCCATGCGGGCTCAAGAGAGTGGAGCGCAGCTTGACAAGGCTGCATCGACCCAGCTACCGGGATCCGTCCTTGACCAGGCTGTGTCACCGCCAGAGCCAGAGAGACCAGAAGCGGTCGCATCATCTTCTCCACTGGAGAAGAGCAAAGTGGCACCAGCTTCCCCTGCCAGACCAGAAGCGGTCACATCACCTTCTCCGCTGGAGAGGGAGCAAGCTTCATCCCCTGATCCCGTGACAGCAGCCTAGGCGATGACGTCATCGAGAGCTGCGGAGGAGGCCACCCCCAGTGCTGACGACTGTCCCCAGGTACTGTACCCAGTCACGTTCGGGGACCCGGCAGGGAGCTACCCTGAACCAGGTAGCGGGAAGTCAGCAGTTGTCACCTGGGAGCAGACATGGGTTGCGGAGGACACCCGTGGAGGCTGCCAGGCTATCATCACCCAGTTGGCCCAGGAGAGGGAGCAACGGGAGGCAAGGCGGGCCAGAGACCTCCAGGAGAAGAAGCACCTGTGGCTCGCCACATACCGCACCTGGGGCTTGATGTACCTCGGTGTTGTTAAATGGTTTAGCATCAAAAGGGGATGGGGGTTAATTGCGGAGCCCGGCCTGAAGGAAGGAGTCTACATCTCCCGCCGGGATGTGAGACCCCATCTCCCAAGAGGACATCCTGACCGGGATCTACATGTGGGTGACAAGGTTGCCTACACCCGGCACTATGGAGAGCGGGGCTAATATGCCCTTGATGTGGAGATCCCTGCTGAAAAGCCAGCCCCCGCTCCCACTTCAGCACCACTCCCCCAGCTGCATCCAGGAGGCAGTGCAGGTGCATGGGACCAGTGCACACAGACTCTAAGTGCTGATCCCAGGAGGCCAAGTGAACCAGATAGCCCCTTTCCCACACCCTAGTAACCACCTCCTGCAAAATGTTACCAGTTTGTTACTGTTGACTGTTCCAGTTACTGCTGTGTGCTGAAAACGTTTACCAGTTAATGTGTTTGTTTAAAAGAACTGAGAGTCCTCAGTAGTTGATACTTTTTAATGGCTAACTGAAAAGATAATAGCAAGCTTTCGAGGCTACTCACGTCTCTTCATCAGGCATGGTATAACAGAAAATCTGAAGAGTCACATATTTATAAACAACAGGATGTAGAATAGTGCAGTAGAAAAAAAAACAAGTTATGTGAAGCAGAACTATCCCTATGGCAAGGGGACAAACTGTTGTGGCCATAAATATTGTTGTAGTTCATAGATAAGCAGTGTGAAAGTTTTATTGTCCTCTGATTGGGGTGCCCGGTCTGGGCTGTGATGCCCCCAGATGGTCTGAGGAACACATTTCTTAATTGATGTAAAAAGACATAAATCCATGTGACACATTCATTTCTGCTCTGAATGTGTCAAAGGTAATCATATGTTTGTATTCCCAGACTCTCCTGTCTCTTTGGGACTTGAAATTTCCTTTCAATACCAGCAATTTCATGTCCATGATGCTGTGGTTTGGGATACAAAAATGTTTGGCCACAGGTAGATCCATCCTTTTTTCTCTAATTGTCCGGCGGTGAGAATTCATCCTTGTCCTGAGCTGTTGTCCTGTCTCCCCTACATACAGACCCCCAGTTGGACATTTGGTACATATAATCAAATACACCACATTGGTTGTAGTGCAGCTGAAGGTACCTGGGATCTTGTAGTCCTGATGTGATCTGGGAATTTTTATCTTGTCCGTTGTCAATATTAATGGACAGGTCTTACATTTTTTCTGAATACATCAAAAGAGAATACCAGAGCACTTGCGCATTTTCAAATATAAATAATTTTATTAACACACATTTGTATATATAAAAACAATGATGAAAAGCATACATTGACATTAACCCCTTAACGATCTTTGACGTACTGGGTACGTCACGGTGACATGGTGCTAAACGACCCATGACGTACCCAGTACGTCATGGCGAAATCGCAGTCCCGGAGCCCCGGGGAGTCCAATTTCTTTGATTAAACGGTAGATTCGGGAAGGAGGGGACCTCTGCCTGACCTCAAGAGGGGTGGTGCCTCCTCCCCGAACCTACAGAGACTGTGATTGGCTGACAAACGCCGCTCAGCCAATTACAGTCACTGTAATGTTCCAGCCATTGAAAATGGCTGGAACATTTAAATCCAGCCCTGATCAGTGCTGCTGTAGTACTGGCCATTGGCTGGAGCTGGGTGATCGGTGTTTCACCCGCCCCCAGCTCTGATTGGAGAGACCAGTCTTGTGACCGATTTCTCCAATCAATGTGGATCTGGGGCCTGTGACCGTCCCTGGAAGCCGAGGAGAGCGGTGCCCTTCGGTAAGTTGCTGTCCCCGCCGCCCGCCCCTGTCCCCGATCGCCCCGCCGCTGCTCCCGATCCACCGCTGTCCCCGCCGCCACGCTCGCCACTGTCCCCACCGCTGCTCCCGATCCACCGCTGACCCCGCCGCCACGCTCGCCACTGTCCCTGCCGCTGCTCCCGATCCACCGCTGTCCCCGCCGCCACTCTCGCCACTGTCCCCGCCGCTGCTCCCGATCCACCGCTGTCCCCGCCGCCACGCTCGCCACTGTCCCCGCCGCTGCTTCCGATCCACCGCTGTCCCCGCCGCCACGCGTTTGTGACATATCTCTCAGATTTATGGGCATAAAATTTCAAGTTTTGAAAATTGCAAAATTTTCAAAATTTTCGCCAAATTTCCGAAATTTTCACAAATAAATGCAAAACATATCGGCCTAAATTTACCACTGACATGAAGTACAATATGTCACGAAAAAACAATGTCAGAATCGCCAGGATCCGTTGAAGTGTTCCAGAGTTATAACCTGTCAAAGTGACACTGGTCAAAATTGCAAAAAATGGCCGGGTCTTTAAGGTGAAAACAGGCTGGGGGCTGAAGGGGTTAAAAAATGAGGTATGACAGTGTACAAAACACACACATAGATGCGGGGATCTTTTTGCTGGCTGGATATTTAAAGACAGGGAAAACCTACAATGGTCTTTTTTTCTCCCTGCTATGATGCTTCTTAGATTCGGGGCCTGCCTAAAACACAGAAGTGGGGGGGGTCTGGAAAAATAGATTTAATCGGGCATCTTTTTGCAGTAATGGTTGTAGTTTCCGTGCAGCTCCTCTTAACACCTCCAGATTTGGATTGTAGGTTATTACAAGAGGTACCCGGTTGTTTTCTTCTTTAGTTTTATAATGTAGGAGATGGTTTCTTGATATTCTGGTGGCTCTTGCAATCTGGTTTTCAATTGATCTTGGGTGGTAGCCATGATTCAGAAAGGTCTTTCTGAGGCCCTCAAGGTGATTTTCTCTATCTGTAGTGTTGGAACACATCAGATTGTACCTGATGGCCTGACTGTACACTATAGAGTTTTTTATGTGTTTTGGATGAAAACTGTCCCATTTCAGGTATGTTGGACGCTCAATTGGCTTCTTGTACAGGGATGTCTCTATTTCATTGTTCCATAGTTTAATGATGGTGTCCAAAAAGTTGATTTCAGTGCAGGAGTAGTTGACTCCACAGTTAACTGTGGATGGGGCCAGATGAGGGACTCCCTGTCCAGGCACTGGTCGGTTTTGCAAATGGACACATGTCTGGCGGGGATTATCCCGAAGTCGCCTTTTATGACATCTCGAAGAGGGAGGAACCTCAAGGACATGTTGGTGGACAGCCACTACGTGGCAAGATCAAGTAATCCATTCATTACCTCTGGGGCAATGACAGTGAGGGGTGGTTGCTTTCCCTGCGGGGAATGCTTGGCTTGCAGGGAAAGGAACATCATTAGAGATGTTGGATTTAGCTCTGTCGACGGCAAAAAAACATTTAAAATTTTGAGATGTATCTCCTGTAGCAGCACATACGTCATCTATTTGGCAATTTGTCCATGTCAAAAGATGTACGTTGGACTTACATCACGACAATTTCGGACAAGAATAAGGGAACATGTCCGAGATATCCATAATTCCAAACAATGTTTGGATGTGTCACTCCTCAGAACTATCCCACGACATTTCCATACCTATCATAATTGTGATCCTTCAGGACTAAAGGTCAGGGGTATTGACGTTCTACACTGTGGCATTAGGGGGGTGACTTAAAGAGGCAGTTGGCCCAACTGGAGTGCCGATGGATAGTTACTCTGGGAACTATGGCCCCCATGGGGCTAAATGAAAAACTTAGTTTTTCTTCCTCCCTTTGAGCCCTCTATTGTGGGCTGCCTCTTTGGGTATTTAGACCCGTATGGTAAACTGTTATGAGCTTAGTTCAAAATGAACGGGAATCATAACTATGGGGGTGTTTTAAGGATGAGAATTTAGGGGATGTGGTTGTTGGGACAAATAATAATTCATGATAGAATATGGCTGCGGTCCAATTGGGATATAGAAATGTCTTATGCAATGTTGTCTTATGACTCTTTTTTAATTGTGCCTGTTTTGTTGTTATTGTTTTAATAGTAACTTCCATATACATTCTCCTCATCTATACCATGAACATGCTGGTGACGAAATAAAGTGGTGATCGGTGCATAAGAATATGCATATTCTCTTGCTATCCAAAATTATTGGTTAAACCACTATTCATCATATTTGGAGCTGTGATAAATATGGATGGAGGAACAGATGAAATACAAACTTTCGACTTAACCCCTTAAGGACGAAGCCAGTTTTGTACTTAATGACCAGGCCATTTTTTGCAATTCTGACCAGTGTCACTTTATGAGGTCATAACTCTGGAACGCTTCAACGGATCCCGGTGATTCTGACATTGTTTTTTCGTGACATATTGTACTTCATGATAGTTATAAATTTAGAACGATATTTTTTGCTTTTATTTGTGAAAAAATCGGAAATTTGATGAAAATTTTGAAAATTTTGCAATTTTCAAACTTTTAATTTTTATGCCCTTAACCCAGAGAGTTATGTCACACAAAACAGTTAATAAATAACATTTCCCACATGTCTACTTTACATTAGCGCAATTTCTGAAACAAAATGTTTTGGGGTTAGGAAGTTAGAAGGGGTCAAAGTTCATCAGCAATTTCCCATTTTTTCAACAAAATTCACAAAACCATTTTTTTAGGGACCACATCACATTTGAAGTGACTTTGAGAGGCCTAAGTGACAGAAAATACCTAAAAGTGACACCATTCTCAAAACAGCACCCCTCAAAGTACTCAAAACCATATCCAAGAAGTTTATTAACCCTTCAGGTGCTTCACAGGAACTAAAGCAAAGTGGAATGAAAAAAAGCAAAAAATAAAATTTTACCTAAAATGTTGCTCTACCCCAAATTTATTCACTTTTAGAAGAAATAACACAACAAAATGAACCCCAAAACTTGTTACCCACTTTCTTATGAACGCGCCAATACCCCACATGTGGTCAGAAACCTTTGTTTGGACAAATGGGAGGGCTCGGAACAGAAGGAGCAATATTTGAATTTTGGAAAGCAAATTTGGCTGAAATAGAATGCGGGCACCATGTTGCATTTACATGTCCGCCAAGGTACCTAAACAGCAGAAACCCCTTACAAGTGACACCATTTTGGAAACTAGACCCCTTAAGGCTTCTATCTAGGGGTATAGTGAGCATTTTGGATACACAGGTACTTCACAGATTTTGATAACGTTACGTTGTCACATTGAAAATTTTCATTTTTTTCTCAAAAATGTTGCTTTAGCATCAATTTTTTCACTTTTTCAAGAGGTAATTCCAAAAATGTGACCCCAATGTTTGTTACCCACTTTTTTATGAGCGCGGTTATACCTCACTTGTGGTCTGAAACCTTTGTTTGGAGAAATGGGAGGGCTTGGAACGGAAGGAGCAATATTTGAATTTTGGAAAGGAAATTTGGCTGAAAAAGATTGCGGGCACCATGTCGCATTTGGAGGACCCCTAAGGTACGTAAACAGCAAAAAAACACCACAAGTGACCCCATATTGGAAACTAGGCCCCTCAAGGAATTTATCTTGATGTTTGGTGAGTACCCTGAACCCCCAGGTGCTTTACAGAAGTTTATAACGTTGAGCCATGAAAATAAAAAAATAAAATTTTACCACAAAATTGTTACTTCAACCAGGTAGCTTTTTTTTTCACAAGGGTAACAGGAAAAAAATCACCATGAAATTTATTGCGCAATTTCTCCTGAGTTTGTTGATATCTTGTATGTGGTGGAAATCAACTGTTTGGGCACACTACAGGGCTCAGAAGAGAAGGAGTGCAATTTGACTGCAAAATTGGCTGGAATCAATAGCGGACGCCATGTTGAATTAGGAGAACCCCTGAGGTGCCTAAGCAGTGGAGGTCCCCCACAAGTGACCCCATTCTGGAAATAAGACCCCTCAAGGCTTTAATCTAGGTGTATATTGAGCATTTTGAATACACGAATACTTCACAGAATTTGATAAGCTTAGGTTGCCATATTGAAATTTTCATTTTTTTCACAAAAATGTTGATTTAGCGACACATTTTTCACTTTTTCAAGAGGCAACAACAAAACGTGTACCCCACAGGTTGTTATCTAATTTCTTGTGAGCGCAGGGATACCACACATGTGGCCAAAAACCTTTGTTTGGATAAATGGGAGGGCTTGGAATGGAAGGAGCACCATTTGAATTTTGGAAAAGTTGAAGTAAATTGCGCGCACCATGTCACATTAGCAGGGCCCCTTGGGCACCTATACATCAGAAACCCCCCACAAGTGACCTCATTTTGGAAACTGGACCCCTCAAGGATTTTATTCAGGAGTATAGTAAACATTTTGAATCCACAGGTACTTCACAAAACTGTTGCTGTAGCAAAAAATTTCTCACTGTTAAGGGGGCTTTACACGCTGCGACATCGCTAATGCGGAGTCGTTAGGGTCACGGAATTGGTGACGCACATCCGGCCGCATTAGCGATGTTGCTGCGTGTGACACCGATGAGCGATTTTGCATCGTTGCAAAAACGTGCAAAATCGCTCATCGGTGACATGGGGGTCCATTCTCGATTATCGTTACTGCAGCAGTAACGATGTAGTTCGTCGCTCCTGCGGCAGCACACATCGCTATGTGTGACGCCGCAGGAACGAGGAAGCTCCCCTTACCTGCCTCCCGGCCGCTATGAGGAAGGAAGGAGGTGGGCGGGATGTTCCGGCCACTCATCTCCGCCCCTCCGCTTCTATTGGGCGGCCGCTCAGTGACGTCACTGTGACGCCACACGGACCGCCCCCTTAGAAAGGAGGCGGTTTGCCGGTCACAGCGACGTCGCCGGGCAGGTAAGTATGTGTGACGCATGTGCGCGATGTTGTGCGGCATGGGCAGCGATTGCCCGTGTCGCACAACAGATGGGGGCGGGTACCCACGCTAGCGATATCGGGACCGATATCGCAGCGTGTAAAGTAGCCTTTAGGCTATGTGGCCATGATCCAGCGACACGGCGTCTAGTACCCAGTGTCAGCCTCCTGCAGAAATGTGAGTGTTGTCCACGGGAGAACGCAGCTGCCCATGCCCACGATTTGGGTTCAGGCTGCTGTGGACTTTAGTTCTATTCTACCTGCAAAGAACACTCATCTCCGCAGCATAAATTGACATCCTGAGGCTCGGGAAGCTGCGCCACAGGTCGATTTATGCTGCGGAGAAAAGAAACACAGTGGGCACGGGATTTCTAAAAATCCTGCCACTGTGCTTCTACTGCACAACGCAGCGTTATGGACGCAGGGAAAACACTCTGCGCCCAAAATGTTGCAAACCCTGATTGTGGGCACACAGCGTAAAATGCTACAATGGATGAATGGATAGATGTCAAACATATATAACGTCCCACCCCCCTGCATATTCTAAGCTGGCGCCCTTTAGTGCCTTTCATGTGACACTAAAGGATGCCTAGCCTTGTATTTAGCCCAAAAAAAAAAAAAAGAATTAAAATAAATGACGTGGGGTCCCCCCTATTTTTGATAGCCAGCTAGGGTAAAGCAGACAGCTGTAGCCTGCAAACCACAGCTGACAGCTTCATCTTGTCTGGTGATCAATTTGGAGGGCTCCCCAAGCTGTTTTTTTTTTTTAATTATTTATAAATAAATAATTAAAAAAAAAAAACAAACGTGGGGTCCCCCCAAATTAGATCACCAGCCAAGGTGAAGCTGACAGCTGGGGTCTGGTATTCTCAGGATGGGAAGAGCCACGGTTATTGGACTCTTCCCAGCCTAAAAGTAGCAGGCCGCAGCCGCCCCAGAAGTGGCGCATCCATTAGATGCGCCAATTCTGGCGCTTCGCCCCAGCTCATCCCGCGCCCTGGTGCGTTGGCTAACGGGGTAATGAATGGGGTTGATACCAGGTGTGTAATGTCACCTGGCATCAAGCCCAGCAATTAGTTATGTCACGGCGTCTATCAGATACCCGACATAACTAATTGACAGTAATAAAAAAAAAATTGACAACAAAAAAAAATTTATTTGAAAAAACACTCCCCAAAACATTCCCTGATTGACCAATTTATTGAAAAGAAAAAAAAAAAATCCACAATAATCCATTTGGATGTCCCACGTCGCCTCTGGACCTTCTAGAATATGGGGGACACGTTCAGGGAACGTATCCCCCATTTTCTAGGAGGGCAGACCCTCCATTTGAGGAGAGTGGGTGCAAAGAATCTGCACCCACTCTCCCCGGGTCACAGCTGCAGACTCTGTGCAGCAGCAGCCAGCACAGCTCTCTGAACACAGGAAGCTGTCATCTGCTCGGCACATGTGACCGGAGTCTGCAGAGAAGGAGCCGGAGGAGGGGGCCGCGGGGGATCAGCGCTCCGGTATGTATGACACCGGGGGACACCGGGGAACACCAGGGGGGGGGTAGGGGGGGACCCGGCAGGGCCTAGGGAGCAGGTTTCTGTCGTATGTGTTATGGCACATACGACAGAAACCATAGGAACAGTGGAAATGCGGCCGGCGCGCTGCTGTGATCGCCGGTGCGCGCGGCCATCTTGGATTTTCGGGAGGGGGTTGGGGGTCGGGGGGGGCACTTTGGGGACACCGGGGGACCGGAGGGAACCGGGAAAAAGATTTATCTCCCATCTGGCATGTTTGAACATGCCAGATGGGAGATAAATCATTTTTTACCGGCGCGGTCATTTACTATAACTTGATGATCGGTATACGGTGTATACCGGTCATCAGGTGAGCGGGGACCGGAAAAACCGGCCCGAATCATGATCTCCAGGGTCTCAGCTACCCCCGGCAGCTGAGACCCCGGAAATTTTCTGACTCTGGGGGGCGCTAGACCCTTTTTTCCGACCGCCGTTAAAAAGCGGCGGATCGGAAAAAGTACCCTTATTTACCGCCGTTAAAAGGCGTATCGGCGGTCGTAAAGGGGTTAATGATACTACAGAACTGTTATGATGTTTTATTGTGTTAATATGTCCTCTTTCTATATGTCTGAATTTGTATATGAATATAGTGATTAGTGTCATGCTCTCCGGGTCCCGGCGCCGCCTGTCACTCACCGCTCCGGTCTCCGGTCCTCCTGCCCGCGGCGTCCCCGCTCACTGCTCCTCACGTGCGTCTTCCATGCCTCCCGTCCACTGCTCCCAACGCCATGACTCGATCCAGGACTCAGTGCCTAGCTCCTCTGCATCCCCTCCACCTTCCTCCCAGCTTCCTATACTGGTCTTTGGCACTTGGGCCTCGTGCATGCGCATTAGGGTGCTGGCGCGCTCACTCACCTCTTCTTAAAGGGCAAGCGTCCCGGGAACAGGATATGGCTGTTACAGGTACAGAGTATTTAAGACTTCCCTTTCCAGGTGGGTGACGCCTGATCAACGTGTTTCCATAGCTAGGTGTTCAGGTCTTTCTGTGCCTTGTCTCCCGTATAACACTGTCTCTTCCGCAGAGCCCGTCTGTCGTCCTGACCTGGTCCAGATTGCCGATTCCCCAGGAAGTGTCCCGGTGACTGCCTGCTGTGGATCCCACCATCTTCCATCAGCCTGATCCCATCATTGGTCCCCAATTCCACCTAGTAACCTCAGCCTGCAAATCTCGCTGGATCCGGACCCCGTCTGCTGTTCCTTCTCGGCACCTGAACCTGGTTCCAGACATCCGTCCTGTCTACAGTTCCCTGTGGACTAATAGACTTTTCCTGTGCAGACCTTTGAAGGACTCAGACCCTGTACCCCTAGTGTTCTGGCTACCGTGCATTTAGGCCCTCTGGTGAGGTGATCAGACAGTCCCTGTTTGGCTCCGGTTAGCTCCGGGTTGACTTACTGAGGGAGTCCAGTGCACGGCCCCGTGAATCCACCTCCAGGACATTACAATTAGTAAGCCAAAATGTTGGTATGTTGATACGGGAGGGGTGATTCATTTACATTGAAGGGTTGATAAGTGTATATTACGATATTATGGCCACACTTAGATTGCTTAGATATATCTTTCCATACGTTCATTATATGTGGAGAGCATATGGGTGGTTTGCTTTTCCCTCCATATATGTTATAATGAATTAGATGTCTCTTGCCTATGTTTGTGCTGATCTCCGTGACTACCTTCTCGTGTGTGATCGCTGTTGCTGCGCGTGCGCGCAGGATGCGACTTCCGGGTGTCGGCGCCCGGCGGCCTCAGCAATCCCGATGCGCATGTCGAGTGACGTCACCGAGGGACTTCCCTCTGACGTGCGCCTCGGGAGTGAGGGCTGCCGTGCACTGACGCAAGCTCCGGGTCTCCCGTCCTGCGTGCATGCGCTGCTATAGCAGCGACGCAAACACATGAAACACGTCACCGATAATCAATGATACATGTGGATATAAAATGGGGAGCATGATGAGTGGCACATCCACTCACCTGCACCCCGCTGATGAAGCATTTGCGACACGCGTGTCCGGGATAAAGGTTACTCACTCACCCACCTCTGAACTACAACTCGTAGGCCCTCCATCTATTCACTATGGGTAAGTTTGGAATGTTTTTCATTATACAGGCATCAATTGATCCTGAAGAGTATGTCCATTTATACATAGTCTATTTATTTATTATGCTACCTAGCTATATGGAGTAGTGATGGGTTAAACCTGGTTAGTTCCCTGGTGGGTGGGTGTAATTGAATCCACCTGTTACCTCATGTATTTACTATATGGAAAATTAATTTTTAAATATTGTATGTTTGTTCAAATAATAAAATTTAGTTTTTTATACTTGAAAAAGTCTCCTATACGTGTTTTTAGCAGAGTATTTAGTAATTGAGAGTTAGGTTGATGGTGGGATGAAATTACATAGACTGCGCCTCAATTCAGGACTTACTACAAACAGGTTGAAAAAAAAGCCAAAACCTAACAACTTGGACAACCACTCCATTCAAGACACAAAAGCATCTAACAGTGTTATCAATCTCTCAGATTACAAACCCAAAAAAGTGGAACTTGCTGTGCTTTCTAGGGGACTCTCATTTTGTCCTACTAAAGCGCTAGACAAAACTGAACTCTGCAGCGACATGGAAGATTACTTCAGGAGACTACGCCTGAGGGAAAATTTTAACGATGCAGATGATTCGGAATCCACCCAGACTGTAGGAAGACGGATCTTGACAAACAAGAAAAGATCAGATTGGACACCTCCACCAGGACGCAACCCTCATTTGGAGAACTATATAGACACTTTCAGACATTTGGTAAAATCCACTATCCTAGACACACACAGGAGGCAACCATCCAACATCAGTGCCCAGGAGAGAAGGGCCATAAAATCTTTGAAAACCAACAAAGAAATCATCATTAAACCTACAGACAAGGGGAGTGCAATAGTCATGATGAACAAATCAGTCTACATGAAGGAAGCACACAGACAACTGATGGACACATGCTACTATAAAACATTGGAGTCTGACCCTACACAGGACTATTAAAAGGAACTTAACAAGTTGGTCTCTTGTCTGCCTGACATATCCATAAGAACTGATGAACTGATACCGATGAGTCCAAGAATAGGCACATTCTACATGCTTCCCAAAATTCACAAATCTGGAAATCCAGGAAGACCCATCATTTCATGTGTGGGCACCCTCACTGAACAAGTCTCTGGATGGGTAGAGGGTATCCTTAAACCCTTGGTAAGGGATACAACCAGCTACATCCAGGACACTACTGACCTATTGAAAAAACTATCAGCAATAGGTCCTTTACCAGAGGGAACCATCCTTGGTATCATGGATGGGGAATCCTTGTACTCGAATATTCCACACCAGGATTGATTAAATGCCTGCAAAGTTTTCCTGGAAAATACAGGAACTGATGCCGATTCTGTGGTTTGCATTTGACAATAACATATATCTACAGGAGACTGGGACTGCAATGGGAAGCAAAATGGCACCACAATATGCAAATCTTTTCATGGCCAAGCTTAAGAGTGACTTTTTATTCTCTTGTCCTATCAGGCCTCTGGCCTACTACCGTTACATTGATGATATTTTAATCATCTGGACAGAGTCTGAGGAACAGCTGAAGACCTTCCATGAACACTTTAATCAGTTTCATCCCACCATCAACCTAACACTCAACTACTCCTGCACTGAAATCAACTTTTTGGACACCATCATTAAACTACGGAACAATGAAATAGAGACATCCCTGTACAAGAAGCCAATTGAGCATCCAACATACCTGAAATGGGACAGTTTTCATCCAAAACACATAAAAAACTCTATAGTGTACAGTCAGGCCATCAGGTACAATCGGATATGTTCCAACACTACAGATAGAGACAATCACCTTGAGGGCCTCAGAAAGACCTTTCTGAATCATGGCTACCACCCAAGAACAATTGAAAACCAGATTGCAGAAGCCACCAGAATATCAAGAAACCATCTCCTACATTATAAAACTAAAGAAGAAAACAACCGGGTACCTCTTGTAATCACCTACAATCCAAATCTGGAGTTGTTAAAGGGGTGGTTCCCCCATTTTTTTTATTTTGTCTATGGATGTAACTTACCATTTTGGGAGTTTTCTTAATTGGTCTCTATTTCCAGTTCTGGCACTGAGCGGCGCTATCCTGCACGCTCAGTGCCAGTCACATGACCCCCTGGAGCTGTGGCTGGCAGCATCCTCTTATGTCCCGTCAAGTTCCGGGCTCTCAAACTTGACGCTTACATCAGAGGATGCAGGCGCCACTCAGATTGATTGACTTGGCTGTGGACGGTGACCACCGCACGTCACAGCCCAGCATCGAGGGAAGGATCCGGAGGATGGCACAGTGTGGAGCAGTGAAGACGGTTGAGTGTCCGGCAGATTGGTGAGGCACGGGGCGCCAGTGTGCAGTACAGGGGGGGTTTCTTCATCTGAATTCCCCCTTGTAACGCAAGTATGTGATCACACTATCCGCCTGCTGTACTCAGCTGTCAGGAGAGCGGGCGGTGCCGGCAGTGTGATCATATACTCCCACCAGCAGCACAGGTGACCGGATGCTGCATGGGACCAATTTGCTCCACTCTGTCACCTGCACAACAAGTCCCAGAGTGGAGACAGTAAGTGACATGCTCTGCTCTGACACATAGTGTGCTATATGTCACTATCTTGCTCCACTCTGGGACTTGTTGTGCAGGTGAGAGTGGAGAAAGTGGGTCCTATGCAGCAGAAGTCCCAGAGTGGAGTAAGTTAGTGACACATAGCACACTATGTGTCAGAGCAGAGCATGTCACTTACTGTCTCCACTCTGGGACTTGTTGTGCCAGAGTCACTGCTCTGCTCTGTCACTTGATCTGCTGCATGGGACCAACTGTCTTCACTCTGTCACCTGCACAACAAGTCAAAGTGGAGCAAGTTGGTGACAGAGCACCTTCCCCCCCTCTTCTCCCCCTCCCCCCTCTTCTCCCTCTGCCCCCTCTTCTCCCCCTTCTCCCCCCCTCCTCTCCCCCTCCCCCCTTCCCTCCCACCTTCCTCCCCCTCTCCTCCCCCTCCCCCTTCCCCCCCTCTTCTCCCCCTCCCCCATCCCCCCTTTTCTCCCCCTCCCCCCTCCTCTCGCTCTCCCCCTCTTCTCCCCCTCCTCCCCTCTTCTCCCCCTCATTTCCTTTCTTCTCCCCCTCTCTCTTCTCTCCCCTCTCTCCCCCCCCTCTCCCCCTCTTCCACCCTCTGTTCCCCCTATTCTCTTTTCTCCCCCCCCACTCTCTTCTCCCACTCTCTTCTCTCCCCCCACTGTCTTCTCCCCCACCTCTTCCCCCCCCCTTTTCCCTCCCCCTCTTTTCCCTCCCTCTCTTTTCCCTCCCTCTCTCTCTTTTCCCTCCCTCTCTCTTTTCCCTCCCTCTTTTTTTGCTTCCTCTCTCTCTTTTCCTTCCGTCTCTCTCTCTCTTTTCCTTCCCTCTCTCTTTTCCTTCCCTCTCTCTTTTCTCTCCCTCTCTTTTCCCTCACTCTCTCTTTTCCCTCTCTCTCTTTTCTCTCTCTCTGTCTTTTCCCTCCCTCTCTCTCTTTTCCCTCTCCCGCTCTCTCTCTTTTCCCTCCCCCTCTCTCTCTTTTCCCTTCCCTGTCTCTCTTTTCCCTCCCTCTCTCTTTTCCCTCCCTCCCTCTCTCTCTTTTCCCTCCCTCTCTCTCTTTTCCCTCCCTCTCTCTCTCTCTTTTCCCTCTCTCTCTTTCCCTCTCTTTTCCCTTCCTCTCGCGCTCTCTTTTCCTTCCCTCTCTCTTTTCCTGCCCTCTCTCTTTTCCCTCACTCTCTCTTTTCCCTCGCTCTCTCTTTTCCCTCTCTCTTTTTTCCTCTCTCTCTTTTCTCTCTCTCTCTTTTCCCTCCCTCTCTCTCTTTTCCCTCTCCTGCTCCCTCTCTCTTTTCCTTCCCCCTCTCTCTCTTTTCCCTTCCCTCTCTCTCTTTTCCCTCCCTATCTCTTTTCCCTCCCTCCCTCTCTCTTTTCCCTCCCTCTCTCACTCTTTTTTTTCCCTCTCTCTCTTTTCCCTCTCCCTCTCTTTTCTCTCCCTCTCTCTTTTCCCTCCCCCTCCCTCTCTTTTCCCTCCCCCTCTCTCTCTTTTCCCTCCCTCTCTCTCTCTTTTCCCTCCCTCCCTTTCTTTTCCCTCCCTCCCTCTCTCTCTTTTCTCTCCCTCTCTCTCTTTTCCCTCTCTCTCCCTCCTGGCATGGTCAGTACAGAAATCTCTCGATCGTGGAGGGCTGACAGGGGGTAATAAACATGGAGTCCCTAATGTGTCTGTGTATTTCTTTCTAATAAAGTATTTTTCTGTGTGCTGTCTTTTTTTTAACCCTTTATTGGAGATTCTTAATGGCCGGGTCAAACTTGGCCTGACATTAAGAATCTCGGGCTTTATACCAGCTGGTAAAACATAGCTGGTATTAACCCCTTATTACCCAGCGTGCCACCTGCCACCAGGGCCACTGGAAGAGTTGGATACAGCGCCAGAAGATGGCACTTCTATGAAAGCACCATTTTCTGGGGCGGCTGTGGACTGCAATTCGCAGCGGGGGTCCCAGAAAGCTTGGGCCATCCTGCACTGCGGATTCTAATCCCCAGCTGCCTAGTTGTACCTGGCTGGACACAAAAAAAAGAGCGAAGCCCACATAATTTTTTTTTTTAAATCATTTCATGAAATTCATGAAATAATTTTTAAAAAAAGGGCTTCCCTATATTTTTGGTTCCCGGCTGGGTACAAATAGGCAGCTGGGGGTTGGGGGCAGCCAACAGTGGAGCTTGCTTTCTTGATAAGCTTATTCAGCTTATTAGCATCAGAGAGTACCAGATAGGTGTACTGACATCAGGGGGAGCCTGTGCCGTGATGCCAGTGGGCCCTGCAGCTGCAGTCAGGGTAGGTGCCGAGCATGTGTAGGGGGTAATAGATACATATATATTTATTATACACCCTACATATGCCCTGTACCTGTCACGTATAGTGTGTAATGTAATGTAATTCTGAATATTGACCTGCCATATCCTAAAGGTGTGTAATATGCGCTCTGTTAGGATTTCACTTGCCGATCCGAGTAGTTGTCTTCTGATCGCTCACATGCGATTTGTAATTTGTGGTCATCTGCCGAATAACGTTTCATCCGGTTTCTCTCAAATTGAAAATTATAACAATGAGAGAAGCAGGAGGAGACGTCATTCTGCAGATGACACAGTCTGCTAATCACTTGTGAGCGAGCACATGACCACTCAAATTGGCAAATGAAATTCTGACAGCGTATATTACACACTTTGGAGATCCGGTCAATGTGCAGAATGTCAAACCCAGGGGAGACACTGGTCAGTCTAGGGCTGTTATGTCACCACTGGAGTCTGCTCCAGCGACTTCTGCTCCAATCGCCAGGCGACGCCGTGTTCCTGCCGTGGAAGGTGCTGGTGATGGGAGAGGAGTCAATGCCAGCGGTGGGCGCAGGCTCCGATCATCCACTGGGCTGGGTTAGCTTGGGATCTGCAGTACCGCTGGCTGACTGTGGGTGGCATGTGTCTTCCAGCTGAAGTTGCCAGCGTTCAGCTACAGCCAATGGGAAGACACCACACCCTTCTTATTCCCCCTCCTGTTACATGACCACTGACAGAGATAGTTCTGATTTTCCTGGCTCCTGTTGCGTCCTATTCTGTTGGTGATTCCTGTGTGTTGACTTCTGCGTGTTTTCTGACTACCCTCCTGCCTACTGTTTCTGTACCTCGCTGCCCGATCCGGATTTAACCTCTGCTACGTTTTCTGACTACGTCATTGCCTGCCGATTCTGTCTCTGTTCCGCAATTCCTGGTTTGACCCTGCCTGACTACTACTCTCATCAGAGTGCAGCCTTCCACGGTTAGTGATCTCCAGTTCCCTGTGTAATTCCAAATCCCTGTAGAGGGGTTAAAGGGTTTCAGGGTTCTGGGGGTCCTGCTTGGTGAGTGGCTTCCCTCTAGCCTCCCAATTACAGTCCATCTGAGTCTGTGGATCCAGGCAGGCGTTACATTATCTCTGGCCCATCTAACAAGGAGAGAAAAAAAATGGATTCTCTCCATGCTGTGCTAAATCAGGTGCACACCCTTTCTGGCCTTGTACATGGACTTACACAGCAAGTGCAGGATCTCAGGTCTGCTCAAGTTCAAGCACCTATCTCATCGTGTCCAGAGTCCTGTCGACTGCAAGGGTGCAGATCACGTTGTGGAGCCAAACATGGAGTGCCTGGATCAGAGAGGCAATCATTTCCAAGGCAGCAGCACCACCTGACTGGGCTCAGGTACCCAGGTACTTCCTGCAGACCCTTTGAGGTTAATGATACCTGTCTCATTATCTCACCAGGGAAAATCTGTACGGCTGCAGGCCTTTGTTGATTGTGGATCTGCTGCTAATTTTATAGATACTATTGTAGCAAAAGAGCTGGGTTTGACTTTGCTAAGGTTGAATGCACCTATTAGAAGATCTGCTATTGATAGTACACCTCTCACGCAGGGTGTGGTTACTTTTGTAACTCCAGAGATCTCCATGCTTGTTGGTGCTCTGCATGTAGAATCTGTGTCATTTTTTGTTCTTGAGAATCTGATGTCAGCAGTGGTATTGGGCATGCCATGGCTGAGCAACACAACCCAATCATAGACTGGCACCAGGGTGAGATTGTGCGCTGGAGCCATGAGTGTCAGGAGACATGTATGTCGTTATCTGTTAACCTGACTAGAGCTGAAGCTATCTTCATACCTCATGCATTCAGGGATTTTGCTGATGTCTTTTCTGTATCTGAATCTGAAAAATGACCTCCGCACAGAGATTATGACTATCCCATTGATTTGGTCCCCAATTCCCGACTCCCCAAGGGTAAAATGTATAATCTTTCTGGTCCGGAGCATCAGGCCATGAAAGATTATATAGCAGACAGTCTGCAGAGAGGGTTTATCAGACCATCCAAATCACCAGTCGGCGCTGGATTCTTTTTCGTTGATAAGAAAGATGGTGGCCTCAGACCTTGTATTGACAACCGTGAACTTAATGCTATTACTGTAAAGAATCAGTACCCTCTGCCACTCATCCCTGATCTGTTTAACCAGCTCATAGGAGCCCGGTGGTTCACCAAGCTGGATCTCAGGGGAGCATATAACCTAATCCGCATCAGAGAAGGAGATGAGTGGAAAAAAGTTTAATACTCCAGAGGGACACTATGAGTACCTAGTAATGCCTTTTGGATTAAGTAATGCGCCGGCTGTTTTTCAGAACTTTGTTAGTGACATTTTCAGAGATATTTGTGGTCAATATGTGGTGGTCTATCTGGATGACATCCTGATTTATTCTCCTGATGCTACGTCACATGTCCAACATGTCCGCACTGTACTCCAGAGACTCAGGGAGAACTCCCTATTTGCTAAATATGAGAAATGTGTTTTTTTTGAGGCAGAGGTTAATTTCCTGGGTTATATATTGTCTGCAGAAGGCTTCCGCATGGATCCCTCTAAGCTTCAACCAATTAAGGAGTGGGTACAACCCAAGTCTCTGAAAGCCTTGCAGCGTTTCCTTGGTTTTGCTAATTATTACCGCAAATTTATTAGAGATTTTTCCAAAATTGCCAAACCCCTCATAGATTTGACTAAAAAGGGGGCTGATGTGGTAAATTGGAAGCCAGAGGCGATCCATGCCTTCTCAAAATTAAAAGAATGTTTCTCCTCAGACCCGATTCTGGTTGAGCCTGACCTTATGCGTCTGTTTATTGTGGAAGTCGATGCATCCGAGGTTGGAGTGGAAGCGGTGCTATCACAAGGTACTCCGTCTCTCACTCAGCTTCGTCCTTGTGCCTTCTTTTCCCGCAAGTTTTCTCCCACAGAGAGAAATTATGACATTGGTAATTGTGAGCTGTTGGCAATTAAATGGGCCTTCAAGGAATGGCGCCACTTCCTCGAAGGCGCCAAACATAAAGTCACAGTCATCACAAACCCTAAGAACCTCACTTATCTGGAATCTGCTAAGAGACTCAATCCTAGGCAAGCTAGGTGGGCATTGTTCTTCTCCAGATTTGATTTTGTGGTAACATTCTGGCCTGGTACCAAGAACACAAAAGCTGATGCAATTTCCCGTAGCTTCTGTCCCTCTCAGTCTGAAAACTCTGAACCAGTGCATATTTTAGCTAAAGGCATTATTATGTCATCTGTTTCCTTACATTTTATAGAAGAGGTCCATAATACCCAAAACCAAGCTCCTGACACCACTCCTGTCCATAAACTGTTTGTCGCCCCCTCACTTCGCCTACGGGTACTCCAGGAATCCCACAATTCTGTGCTGGCAGGTCACCCTGCTATCGGCAACACCCTCCGATTAGTAACCAGGAATTTTTGGTGGCCAACCGTAGCGAAAGATTGTAAGGAATATGTACTGGCTTGTGAAACTTGTGCGCGAGCCAAGGCACCCCGCACCCGCCCTGCCGGATTTCTCCAGTCCCTACCTACACCAGTAAGCCCTTGGACACATCTCTCCATGGACTTCATCACTGACCTTCCACCCTCAGAAGGGAAGACCTGTATCTGGGTAGTAGTGGATAGATTCAGCAAACAGTGTCATTTTGTTCCTCTGTCCGGATTACCCAATTCTGAAACTCTTAGCAAGTTGTTTATTAGACATATTGTGCGGGTACACGGGGTTCCAGAAAATATTGTTTCTGACCGAGGAACACAGTTCGTCTCGAAATTCTGGAGGGCATTTTGTAAAAAGATCAATATAGAGCTATCTTTTTCATCTGCCTACCACCCAGAGACCAATGGTCAGACCGAACGTACCAATCAAACCCTTGAACAATATCTCCGGTGTTATGTGTCTGATTGTCAGTCTGACTGGGTGGAATATCTGCCGCTAGCTGAGTTCGCTATCAATAATCAATATCAGGAATCCATCAAGACTACCCCCTTTTTCTGCAATTTAGAGTTGCATCCACGTTTTGGTTCTTTTTCTTCCGCTGTGCTGGATACTCCTGAGGCTGAATCAACTGTGGACAAATTGAAGGCTATCTGGTCTGAGGTGAAAGAGAACCTTAAGAAGGCAAAGGTTGGTCAAGCCTCCTCTGCTAATAAGAGACGTTCCAAGGGCCCTAGCCTTGGAGTTGGGGACAAGGTATGGTTATCCACATGGAATATTAAACTCAAGGTCCCTTCTGCTAAGCTGGGTCCGAGATTTATTGGACCTTACGAGATAATCGAGGTATTTAATCCCACAGCTTTCCGCCTGCAACTCCCCCCATCCTTTAAGATATCGAATGTGTTCCATAAGTCCCTCCTCAAGATATATCGTGTCCCCATTCACCCAGTCAGTGACCCACCTCCTCCTGTTTTGGTTGAAGGTAACTTGGAGTATGAGGTACAGATAATACTTGATTCCTGTATTGTCAGAGGGGCGGTACAGTATTTGGTGCATTGGAGGGGTTACGGCCCTGAGGAGAGGTCATGATTCCCTGCGAGCGATATTCATGCTAAGGGTCTGGTCCGGCGGTTTCACCTCCAATTTCCTGGGAAGCTTGGTTTTGAGGGTCGGGAGGCCCCTCATGGAGGGGTGGGGGTACTGTTACGTCACCGCCGGAGTCTGCTCCAGTGACTTCTGCTCCGATCGCCAGGCGACGCCGTGTTCCTGCCGTGGATTGTGCTGGTGATGGGAGAGGAGTCGATGCCAGCGGTGGGCGCAGGCTCCGATCATCCACTGGGCTGGGTTAGCTTGGGATCTGCAGTACTGCTGGCTGACTGTGGGTGGCATGTGTCTTCCAGCTGAAGTTGCCAGCGTTCAGCTACAGCCAATGGGAAGACACCACACCCTTCTTATTCCCCCTCCTGTCACATGACCACTGCCAGAGATAGTTCTGATTTTCCTGGCTCCTGTTACGTCCTATTCTGTTGGTTATTCCGGTGTGTTGACTTCTGCGTGTTTTCTGACTACCCTCCTGCCTACTGTTTCTGCACCTCGCTGCCCGATCCGGATTTGACCTCTGCTACGTTTGCTGACTACGTCATTGCCTGCAGATTCTGTCCCTGTTCCGCAATTCCTGGTTTGACCCTGCCTGACTACTACTCTCATCAGACTGCAGCCTTCCACAGGCTCCAGTTCCTGTGTAATTCCAAATCCCTGTAGAGGAGTTAAAGGGTTTCAGGGTTCTGGGGGTCCTGCTTGGTGAGTGGCTTCCCTCTAGCTTCCCCATTACAGCCCATCTGAGTCTGTGGATCCAGGCAGGCGTTACAAGGGCAGAAGAGCAGGGAGAAGCAAAATATTCTGCAGAATATCACATGATTCGGCGTGGATTTTTCTTACAACTTTTCCAACAAAATTATTTGCAGCATTGCCAGGTGGAGTGAGCCCAGACTGATTAATAAAGGGATTACAGTATGTATGCCATAGTTCTTCCATGCACAGTGTCCCTCCCTCATGGTGTGTATGTGGTATTGCACCTCAGTCTGCTTAGGTCATTGGCAAAGCAAGAACACCGCGTTGAGAAACATGTGATGGTGTCTCAGCAGCGTTCTTGTTTTGCATATTTTCCCAGGGGGCCTTGTTCTAGTGTCACTGTGTTGAGAAACACGTGATGGGGTCTCCACAGTGTTGGATGTTGATATCCCCGAAGTCAACCATCCTTACCTATGTAGTCTTCTACTAGGCATTGCTCCCACTAACCAATTTCCTACTCCACACTGATGAGGAGCAAATACCCCGAAACAGTTGTCTGTGGATGGATACCATGTTTGGCATAGGTGGTCTCCTTGACTGGAGACTGCCCTTCCCATGGTTGTTCCTTCCCGTTGAAAGACCTAGCTAGTTTCCTGCCAGCGTTGAGAAACATGTGATGGTGTCTCCGCAGCGTTCTTGTTTTGCATAGTTTCCCAGGTGACCTTGTTCTAGTGTCACTGCTTTGAGAAACACGTGATGGTGTCTCCGCAGTGTTGGATGTTGATCTCCCCGAGGTCAACCATCCTTACCTATACTTAGATCATTGGAGCTGAGATGCAGTGACACATACACAGCGCTCCCCATCCTTATGATGTGTATGTGGTACTGCACCCCAGTCAGTTCAGGTCATTGGAGCTGAGAGGCAATAACACATACACAGCACCCCCAATCCTTATGGTGTGTATGTGGTGCTGCACCTCAGTTTGTTCAGGTCAGTGGAGCTGAAAGGCAGCGACACATATAACCTGACAACTCTTTATTGTGTAAAAAGAAGAGATTTTTTTTCTAATTTCTTACATTAGCCTCTAACATCTGTATTTTGGAATTTTTGGTGTTGAGGAGGGACGGGAGAACCCCCCGATGTTCGGTGTTCGGGAGACTCGCCCGAACATTTTGTAAAGTTTGCGTTCAGGTTGTGATATAACGCGCGCTTGCGTCCGAACACCGAACTTGGACTTTACAGTTATGTGATGTGGCGGGGGGGGGGGCTGTAAAATAAAGTATATAGTTAATAAACATTGTCATTATACTTACAGGTCCATCCACAGACAGCCGTTTCGGGGTATTTGCCCCTCATCAGTGTGGAGTAGGAATCTGGCTAGTGGGGGCAATGCCTAGTAAAAGACTACTTAAGCAAGCATTGTTGACCTTAGGGAGATCAACATCCCAGGGGGCAATGCTCTAGAATCACTGTGTTGAGAAACACGTGATGGTGTCTCCGCTGTGGATATGTTGATCTCCCTAAGGTCAACAATGCTTGCTTAAGTAGTCTTTTACTAGGCATTGCCCCCACTAGCCAGATTCCTACTCCACACTGATGAGGGGCAAATACCCCGAAACGGCTGTCTGTGGATGGATACCATGTTTGGTATAGGTGGTCTCCTTGACTGGAGACTGCCCTTCCCGTGGTTGTTCCTTTCCGGTGAAAGACCTGGCTAGTTTCCTGGCAGCGTTGAGAAACATGTGATGGTGTCTCCGCGGCTTTCTTATTTGCACATGCAGGGCCTGGCTGCCACAGCCGGTGAATAGCAGCAC
This sequence comes from Anomaloglossus baeobatrachus, assembly GCF_048569485.1. Taxonomy (NCBI): domain Eukaryota; kingdom Metazoa; phylum Chordata; class Amphibia; order Anura; family Aromobatidae; genus Anomaloglossus; species Anomaloglossus baeobatrachus. Next base: position 315,487,618 of record NC_134355.1, on the reverse strand, counting down.
CAGGTATCAGGTGATCAAAGATCACCGTTGCTATAGTAACCAGCCTGTCAGGTTACTATTGCAATGGTGGCAGCGGTGATATCACCGCTTACCAGCCCGTAGCCTCCTCTCACTCATTGAGTAATTAGACTGCTCGAGGGAGCAGTAGCATTCTTCCTCCCATGCAGCGCTGTCTGATGTAGCAAAGCTGCATGGGTTGAAGGAGAAAGAAGACAGAAGACCAGGATCGTGGTGGTGAGAGAGGGAGTAATAAACATGGAGTCTCTAAGTGTGTCTGTGTATTTCTAATAAAGTATTTTTTCTCTGTGTGGTGTCTTTTTTTTTTTTTAACCCTTTATTGGAGATTCTTAATGCCCGGGTAAAACTTGCCTGACATTAAGAATCTCTGGCTTCTTACAAAGCTAGTATTAACCCCTTATTACCCAGCATGCCACCCGTCACCGGGGCCACTAGAACAGTTGGATACAGCGCCAGAAGATGGCGCTTCTATGAGAGTGCCATTTTGTGGGATGGCTGCGGACTGCAAGTCGCAGCGAGGGGCCCAGAAAGCTTAGGCCAACCTGCACTGCAGATTCCAATCCCCAGCTGCCTAGTTGTTTCTGGCTGGACACAGAAATGGGGCTAAGCCCATATCGTTTTTTAAATTATTTTATGAAATTCATGAAATAATTAAAAAAAGGGCTTCCCTGTAATTTTGGTTCCCAGCCGGGTACAAATAGGTAGCTGGTGATTGGGGGTAGCCCATACCTGCCTGCTGTACCTGGCTAGCATAAAAAAATATGGCGAAGCCCACGTTATTTTTTTTTTTTGGCAAAAAAATAAAAAATAAATAAAATGGATTTTCCATTGCCAGTCACGGTAGCACCAAGCAGTTGGGGTTAGCAGCCAGTAGCTGCTTGGATTTTCCTTAGCTAGTAATACAAAAAATGCAGTGAGAGCCCACGCATTTTTTTTTAAATTATTTATTTAAATAACTAAAAAAAAAATGGACTTCCCAGTGTTTTGATTGCCTGACATCACAGTACTGTAAAAATAAATAAATCATTAAAAAAAATGATGTGGCGCTCCACGGTATTTTTGATTCTCAGCGCAGATAAAGCGGACGGCTACGGAATGCCATTCCCATCTGCCTGGCGTTACCTTGGCTGGCAATCAAAATACAGGGAAGCCCATTAATTTTTTATTTAAAAAAAAATAATTAAAAAAAAAAATGCGTGGGCTCCCTCTGTATTTTGATCGCCAGTCAGATAAAGCCAGGCAGCTGGGGGCTGGGATTCTCGGCAGCCCGCAGCCGCCCCTTGAATTGGCGCATTGTTTCTTAGTGCCATTTCCGGGCGCTTTACCCGGCTCGTCCAGCAGCCGTGATGGCGGTGGCTCACTGGGTAATAAAGGGGTTAATACCAGCTTTGTATTCTCAGATGGTACTAAGCCCGAAATTCATGGTGTCATGCCAAATTAGACTTGGCCACCCTGAATTTCTAGGAAAAAGTAAAAAAAACACAACACAGAGAATTTTTTTATTAGAAATAAAACAAAAAACATTTAGAGACTTCACTTTTATTATAAAAAAAATCCTTAGTCCGACGTAATCCACAGGGAGAGCCATGTCAGCTTCATCACTCTGTACAGACACAGTCTATACACAGTGAGAAGCACAGAGCAAAGTCAACACTGGACAGAGCGATGAAGCAGAGGCTGACAGTGAGGGGATGATTGCACTTGTGTCTCGCAGTGCAGCACCCCACTCTCAGGACAGAAGCGCCTCAGCTGCATGGAAATACTGCCGTCGGGAGATTGTGCGCCGTGATGCGATGACACTCGCATCACGGTGCACCAGGACCTGTGATGACGTCATACTCACGTTACCAGTCTGTAGCTAATGAGGTAATACAAGATTCATATGTGACTGGTCACATGGGTATGACGTCACGGTCACGGCAGGTTCTTTTAGCCAGAGGTGCTTACCGGTGGGAAACGAAGCGCCGGAAGACAGTCTGCAGGATGTCACGGGATCTGTAAGTATAATCATAATGTTTTTTTATAACGTGCTTTTTTTTAACAGCCCCTGGACCCAAACTCTAACACGAACTGTAACACGAACTTCCCAGAAAGCTTGTGTTCGGGGTCGTGTGCACGAACACTATGTGTTCGGTACGGACCCGGTTCGCCCATCCCTAGTCCTGAGTACTCCCAGCATCGGCCGCCGGCTCCATGGTGCCTTGTCTGGTCTCATGTACATTTATGCACAGGATTTGTATAGTAGATGCTGATCCCACCAATGGGGCCACGGCGTGCGCCGCTCTCAGTCCCGAGATGACAGAACTCCCATCCAAGTGTACAGGAAATTTATACCATCTCTCCACGAAGAGCGGCAGCGCCTTATTCTGCAGATACATGTGGTCCCATTGGTGAGATCCGCATGTACCATCCATAATGTAATATCCAGAGATACAGTATAAATGGTTGAAATCAGAAGACCCCTATAAGAACAAGATCAGATGTGGTGACATTAATGTGGTGAAGTTAATTGTACATTTGAAGAGATTAATTTTCTTAGGATATGAAAAAATGGCCTCCTGTCCTTGTTTGTGTCCTGGGAAACTGGGTAAAAAAATTAGTAGGGAGGTGGCACCAAAGGGCAGTTTTACATAGGGCACCATTCAGGCTAAGGCCGGCCCTGTCTATGGGAATTTTTAACTTAAATGCAAAATAAAAATGTATTCATTTAAAAAAATGAATAAATAAAAACAGCAAAAATAAAAATCATTATGTTTTTCTGCAGTTAAAAATCAAGAAAAACAAACAAACCATATTTGATGCTGCATCTATAAAAGCTTTGTCTATGAAACTATTGTAAAACGTTGTTAAACAAAAATCTGAGATGTCAAGATTGCCATGTTTTTAGTCATTACTCATCCCATAAAAAATTATTTCTACCCCAAACTGGAACCATTAAAAGCCATTAAAAGCTACGGAGACATCATACAATAAAAAAGTCACATATCCTGGAAAATGACAACACAAATTTTACAGCCATGAACTTAGTAAATATACTCACCTGTATAATAACTTTAAATGCACAAAGAATGCCTTAAAGAAGTGTTTCACCCATATTCATTATTGGCCACATCGAAATTATTTTGAGAAACAAGGTTTCTCTCAAATATCTTGTGTTGAGAATAGCGCCTGTGAGTGGCGCTATTGTGGACCACTCTTTCCCATTGCGTGAGCGCCGGACACCGTGACCTCGGGGATCGGGTGATGTCACGTCAACTTCCTGCTCACCTGACATCACCGCGGCCGGCTCCAGTGTCCGTGAGTCACTGGGCTGTGGATGGCGCTTCACCGCTCATCACAGACCAGCATCACTCCTGCTTTCGCACTCTGCAGTGAAGGAGGAGGGAGCAGGGAGTTGCTGCACTGTGACACTGGGTTGTGATGAGCAGGAAAACTCCACCCAAAGTTCAATCACTCAGGGAGACTGCGGCTGGCCGCAATGATGTCAGGTGAGCAGGAACGTGACATCACCGAATCCCCGAGGTCACGGAGACCAGGAGTCAGGCGATGGGGAAGAATGGACTGCAATAGTGCCAATCACAGGCACTATTGCCACCGCAAGGAATTTAAGAGAAACCTTATTTCTCAACATAATATCGTTGTGGCCAATAATGAATATTGGTGAACCTCCCCTTTAAATATGAAACGCAAACACAATAATGGAATCACATTTTTTCCTCATTATGCCATCATACCACCATTTTTAGTGTTTTTCAGGACCTTATTTAGTGAACAGAATGAGATCATTTCAAGCACCACTCCAGTATTTCTTTTTTTATTGCACCACTTGTGGTGCTTTAAATCTTAAGCCTGCTTTACACGGGACGACCGATCGTGCGATTTCACGATCGATCGTACCCACCCCCGTCGTTTGTGCGTCATGGGCAATTGATTGCCCGTGGCGCACAAAGTCGTAAACCCCCCCTGTCAGTGGCACTTACCTCCCGTGCGACGTCACTGAGGGCGGCGAACATCCACTTCCTGAAGTGGGAGGGACATTCGGCGTCACAGCGACGTCACGCGGCAGCCGGCCAATAGAGGCGGAGGGGCGGAGATGAGCGGGATGTAAACATCCCGCCCACCTCCTTTCTTCCACATAGCCGGCGGGAGCCGCGGGACGCAGGTAAGCAATGTTCATCGTTCCCATGGTGTCACACGGAGCAATGTGTGCTGCCACGGGAACGATGAACAACCGGCGCCATGTTTCATAAACGATTTTTAACGATTTGTGAGCGATACTGCGTCGCTAGGAGGTGTCACACAGGCCGACGTCGCAAGTGATGCCGGATGTGCGTCACAAAATCCGTGACCCCGACGATCTATTGCACGATAGATCGTGTCGTGTAAAGCAGGCATTAGTCCCTAGTCTTCTTTCTTATGTGCCGCCCCTGCAGCGGTCGAACCGCTCAGATCCGGGGTCTGCTGTGGCTCGAGGGTCTCCGAACTCGGGGGCTTACGGCCACTTCAAATGAAAAGGGGGTATTTACAGGGGATAAGAGTTCGTGACGCCACCCGTGGTTCGCGGGAAGGGGAGTACCCGGGGAAGATGGAGTGGGGCAGCCAGATGACGTTCCCTCCACGGGTAGGAGAGGCCCTGGGACTCTGGATGGGTTGTAGCGGTGTAGGGGAGCGCAGTACAGGTTGGAAGCAGGGGAGGACAGCGTACTCACTCGGGTAGTGTTGGTAGTGATGCGACCGCAAAGCAGACTCTGACACAAAGGTAAACCAAGTCTCTGGGTGCCGCTGCTATTTCAGGGGAGCTCGTCCGGGAGTCCGCTCCCTTTGGTATTGCTAGTGATCTGTACCTTGCCTCCATGCACTGTATTTTAGATGTTATGAGTGACCCCTATGCTTGAAGCTGTCAGGGTTCCGCTCCCCACCTTTAAGTAGGGAAGCTGTGCTCTCGATAGCTGACACTTGGGATTTCAGTGGGCCGCATCAGCTGGAAAGCCCTATCGCCCTCAATGTGTTGATGCCTTCAATCTCTGAGCTCTTGGGGAAAGTTCATAAAGAGACTTTCCTCCACAGGTTAATTATCAGGTTGCGTAAAGCTACTCACTGATCTAGGCTACAGTACCCCGCCGTGCTCGGTACCAGTTCGGTTACTAGGTACTCCGGTGCTGACCGTTCCCCTAAACTAAGCCGGGCACCCTTCTCCAGTCCCCTGCGACTGGGTCTTCAACTCCTTCGGTCCCCAGACCACCATCTGTGACCTAGCTAACATCTTCCAGGGAGCTCCAGCTCCCCCTAGCTCCTCACTCTCTGAGGACTACCACTCAATTCACTCTGCCCCCCACCAGTCTGTCTGACCCCTAGGCGGGTGGCCCTGTTCCAGCTAGACCACCCACTGATGTGCCTGACAGGGTGTGGTGTGAGGTGTAACTAGGATTTGCATGCTGATGAAGCAATACCAAAAGTTAGGATCCCAGAACCATGAGGGATTGAGTCTTGCATCAGAGGATAAAAGAGTGCAGTACCCTTTGACACCCTGACTAGCTCAGGGGCATCACACTTACTCCCCCTGTGGCAGCTTCATCATCTATCACTACTGCTTCTGTTGGTCTCCAGTGATTTGTGACATGCCGACACAAATCAATACAACTTTATGATAGCATCTTTCTGGCTCTCATAGAGTTGTACTGAGAGCTTATGATGTGGCTTCTGACTTCCAGGCCAGTCAGAATTTACAGTAATGAGAAAGCCCCACAGGACAAAGCGAAAGCTGAAAATGTTGGAGGGTAAGTATAAATACCAGGTGCAGGAGCCTTAGATTTATAGCATCACTGTAGTGCTGAAAAAAAAAATATGCTGGAGTTGTGCTTTAAAACTAAAATACATCCTACCAAAAACAAGCCCTTACATAGCTATTGTATGTTGATGGAAAAATAAAAAAGATACTGCTCTTGGAAGAAGAAACATTGAAAATGGAAAAAAAAAAAAAAATTGGCTGCATCCTTAAGAAGTTAAAATTTTTTTCCTCCTAATGTGAGAGCATAATGTACCAGACAGAGACCCTGATTCCAGTGACATGTCACTTACTGGGCTGCTTAATGTAGTTTAGAATCATTGCTTTATCAGGACAAAATTTTTACTAGAGATCTAGTAAACTTGCCATCAGGTAGTCAAGCAAATTTGTGAGCTACATATATCCCCACCCCATCACTGATTGGCAGCTTTCTGTGTACATGGGCAGAATGCTGCCAATCAGTGGTGTGGATGAAGTTATATGTGCCGCCCCCGTGCCAACAGCCGGGCTGCTAGGATCCGGATCCACGGTGACTCGAGGGGTCTCCGGACCCGGGGGTCGTGCGGCCACTCGAATCAAAGGGGGGATATGTACAGGTGGTTTAGAAGTTTGTGACGCCACCCATGGTGCGTGGTAAGATGGAGTACCACCGCTGCTGTTGGGAGCGCCTGGTGGTGGTGGTATGGCAGCAAGGTGTTTAACCCATCCGTGGGTAGGGGAGTTTTGCCCCGGGGCCCAGTGATGGTAGTGAAGAGGTGCCTTCGGGAGAGGATAGGGTTTCTGCGTACTCACTCAGTCCAAGAATACTGACACCGACAACTTGTAAACCAGAATACTGAGCACCGCTGCAGCAAGGAGGGAGCACGCTTGGATCCGTGCCCTTGGTGTTGCTTGTTCGCCTGTGACCTTTTCCGTTGCACCTTCTTCACTATTTGGACCGTGTAGTGTGGAACTAGTCGGGTCCCGCTCACCCGTATGGCTAACGGAGTGAGCATGCTCTCAGGGTTCACGCTTGGGATTTTCTGGTCTATTTACTGGGAAAGTCCTATCCCATCATTGCAGTAATACCCCGATTTTGGAGCGGGTGAGGGATGAATCTTGAAGACTTCACCCCGTCGAGTAAATTACCAGGATGCTTGAAGCTACTTCCCGGCCTAGGGTCCATGTACCCCGTTGTGCCCTGGCCCCTGTCCGGAGATGGCTCCAGGCTGCCGGCTGCCCTCCTTGGCAGATCCGTGCCCCTTGACATGATCTCCTATGACCGGGGTTTCAGCTCCTACCAGGCCCAGACCAACGTCTGCCACCTAGTACTCTACAGGGAGCCCAGCTCCTGACCTCCTCTCTCCTCTCCTCACACTTCACTTCCCTCTTCACAACTAACACTTCTCACTTCCCCCTTTTCCAACTCCCCAAGTGGGTGGCCCTATTCCCTTCAGGCTCCCCAATGGTGTGTCTGGTGGGTGTGGTGCAAAGTGTTCCTAGGGTTTTGACTGGCTCTGTTATTAGCAACACCAAAGGACAGGGATCCGTAACCAAGGAGGATGCGGATACTGTGCAGAAGGGCAGATTGAACAATACCCTGTGATGACCTGATAAGCCAGGGCATCACATTATACAGTGCTCAACATTCTGATAACTGCTAGATCTGCAGCAGATAAAACTCTGCCCCTACATTATGTCGGTCTCAGATGGGGGAGCAAAAACCTAGTGACAGATTCCATTTAAAGAATAATGTTGTAAAATCATCCATGCATGAATCATTATGAGACATCTTATAAGAGAATACTTATGTGATTTACTTTTCCCGTCTTGAATCTCAGATCTTTTGGCATTAGATAATAAGGCAGATGAGATGAGAAGAGACGAGGAGATGGACGGCTTTTGAAGTCGACATTGTGAATGTTATACTCAATTGCTGGCGCTCTTTCTATGTTGGTAATCTGTTCTGTTCCGTTCCGATGGCCTTCATTCAATATTAGGCTCAGAATTTGCTGTGTCCAAACAGTGCCTGCAGAATAGCAAATATTAGTAATATATCTTTTTATTTTGCAGTTTTCTGCTTCTCCTTAGTAGACAACTCCAATAAAATAATAATATCACTGGGGAAAAATTCCATCCGACATGTATACCTGATTTTGGATAAGTGACAAGAAACACATCATTGTCCCTAATTTCCATATGTTCTATAGCATCGATGACTTCAGGTGATGTATACCGCTTCTCAAAGGATATGCCTTTATATTTGAAGGATTTAGCCTTCATGGCTTCACCAAGTGCATCTTGTTCTATTGTTGCCATCTAAAAATATATAAATTATATAATAATTGTTAATAAAGGTTATAACAACAAAACAGTAATAAAAAAAATGCTTTATTACCTCTTATATAAATGGGATTTCTCTGTTAAGATGAAACAATGATAGTTTATTGACCTCAGTTGAAAAGATTATGCTTATTTGTAAATGATTGATTTAATCCCTTAATGACACATGAAGTACTATGTCCATCATAGGTCATTCCCCGGCCTTTGTTGTAAACTGACGCTGAGCTCACATTTTTCCCCCGCACAGGTCAGCTGATCTTATCAGCCAACATATGTCTCTAAAGGGGGCTTTACACGCAGCGATATCGCTAGCGAGCGTACCCGCCCCCGTTGTTTGTGCACGGGCAAATCGCTGCCCGTGGCGCACAATATCGTTAGGAGCCGTCACACAGACTTACCTACCTAGCGACGTCACTGTGGCCAGCGAACCGCCTCCTTTCTACGGGGGCGGTTCATGCGGCGTCACAGCGGCGTCACTAAGCGGCTGCCCAATAGAAGCGGAGGGGTGGAGATGAGCGGCCGTAACATCCCGCCCACCTCCTTCCTTCTTCATTCCCGGCGGCCGCAGGTAAGCTGTAGTTCGTCGTTCCCGAGGTGTCACACATAGCAATGTGTGCTGCCTCGGGAAGGACGAACAACCTGCGTCCTCAACAATCAACGATTTTTTGAATATGAACGACGTGTCAACGATGGACGATTTGGTGAGTATTTTCCATTGTTAACGGACGCTCGTTGGTGTCACACGCAACGACGTCGCTAACGATGCCGGATGTGCGTCACGGAATCCGTGACCCGGCAATATATCGTTAGATACGTCATTGAGTGTAACGGGGCTTTTACAGCCATGAATGAAATCCCGCTGTAAATCTCTGATAGCGGGATTTAACATGCACCAACGGGGAGGGTGCGCCATATTCCGATCTCAACGACACTCCTGTGACATGATCGCGAGGATCCGATGGGTTAGCTGATTATAGCTGTATCTGTCATGACAATCTTCCTGTAAACACTGGCTGTGAGCCAGCATTCATAGGAGATTGTGATTTCTGCTGCACAGAGCAGTGCTGATGCACTGTTCTATAAGGCACAAGCGATCGTATGATTGCAGCTATAAATCCCCTTTGGGAATCAACCCCCCACAAAAGTTCAAGTCACTTCCCTTGAAAATAAAACAATTAAAAAAAAAATACACACATTTGATATTGATTTGTTCAGAAATGTAATATCTATCAAAAAACAAAAAAACAAACTCACCTCAGGTGAATTCATTGAACTTAATGCTGGATTCCCGGATTAGGCTATGTGCGCACGTTGAGTATTTGGTTTCAGAAATATCTGCACCAAATCTGCATATCCTGGAAGAAAAACGTGTCAAAAATGCATTGAGTGTTTGGTGTGTTTATCAGCCAGGAAATACAGAATTGGAGCAGAAATTGCAGCAATCAAATACTCAATGTATGCACTAGCGTAATCTGGCATTGAGTTCAATGAGTTGAGCTGAGGTGAGTTCAATGAGTTGAGCTGAGGTGAATTCAATGAGTTCAATAAGTTCACCTCAGGGGAGTTCACCTGAGATCACAACTGTGGCTCCATCGTTCATGTTTTCTAATGTGACCGCGCACTGCAACATCCGCCTGTAGCAGGGCCGGGATCATCATTGAACGTTGTGGTGTGAAATGCTTCGGACCTGCAGGAGTGTTTTGGGGGTAAATAAATTGGAGAAATAGAATTTTTTTGTGTGTTTTTTTTAAATAAAGGATTTTTCTCTGTTTTGTGTTTTTTCCTACATGATTAGTAATGGGGGGGTCTCATAGACCCCTACCCATTACTATTCCGGGGCTTTGTGGCAGCTGTGATTTTCTGACATATCCCAGCTGTCATTAACCCCTTATATTACTCTGATTGCCACCACTCTAGGGCAATTGGGATGAGCAAGGTAAGTGCCAGGAACGGCACATATAATGGATGTGCCAATTCTGTAGTGGCTGCAGGGTGCTATTTTTTAGCTAGCAGCAGAATGGTTTGCAAAGCTAGAATCCCTGCCTACAGTTCTGTAATACATCAACTCTACTCCAGAATTGCACCCTACATTAATTGCAAACTAAGAGCGTTATTATTAGAAAATAGAATAGATGTTTTAGCTAGCAGGAGCAGCATGATCTGTAACGCTAGTGTGACGCCCTGGCAAAACCAGGTAGTCACAGTTAGGCCCCTGCACAACACCGTTACCTCATTAGGAAACACACAGCCAACCAAAAAACCTTAGTCACCCCCCCTTAGGGAAAGATAGACACAACAGTGGGCGAGACCAGGCGGTTAGGACACGCCCACCCAGGGGTCCAGACAGCTCAGGGCGGGAAAACAGTCAGATTAAACTAGAGTTTGGAGAAAGTGGAGTCCAGGCCTGTGTGTCAGGCCTGAAGCTGACTGACAGGTACCAGGGTAGGAGCCCTGGTGCCACTGGCTAGGAGGCAGACGGTGGTCTCCGTCAGCAGGAGATGGGAAGACGGCTCGGTGGAACCGAGGTGGACCGGGACAGGGTTTTAGCCTGCTGATACCGACACGGGGAACAGACCCAGAAACCGGAGCACAAAGGGGGGTACTCGGACCCTGAAGCCAGGAGCAGAACAAACTGGAGCTGGTTAATTAACCTATTGAGGCCAGGACTAGAGGTCCTGTCCCACCCAAAGTCCCTCATAGAAGACAACAGCCCACCGATTAGGGATAAGAGGTCACCGCCAGGGCCCATAGATCCCATGGGCCAGCGTCTGCGGACACGCCTCCTTAGGCCACATCCAGCCGGGAGTGGACTCCTGAGTTTCACACTAGGAAAGTCCACCTTTCACAAAGCAGTGCAGGAAAAGGATAGAGACCACCAGCCGGGTGGGGGACCAGTACGCAACTGGCCGCGGCACCGGCCACCATCACCTTGGTTTACCAGAGACTTGTGTGTTTTACTAACAGTGAGTACACCAGCACCCCCTGTGGTCGCCATCCCCTGCACACACCAACCGGGTCCCGGGACCACCATCCCTGCCCACGGAGGGGTTAACAACTTGCTGTACAACATCTCCCCTGGGTGCCCCGTAACAGCAGCGGTGGTGTCCCACCTCACCACGCACCGTGGGTGGTGTCACGAACTTAACATGGCCCGGCCCATACATATACGTCCCCCTATTCATTCGGCATGTCTGCGAGACCCCCGGGTCCGGAGACCCTCGAGCCACCACCCCTTAAGGCCCGGATCCGAGCAGCGCCGGCTGCTGGCATGGGAGCGGGACACTAGAATGCCTACTTGCAGGCCTACCCTACTCGAGAAGCTCACTCTACTCTGAATGCAGTATTATTAGAGAATAGAATAGATTTTAATTAGCACTAAAAAGGATTGTTTGTTTACTGTTACACCAGCAGATAGTCCAGCTACACACATTGTCCGTTCTGCAGTAGAATCTCTTCCTAGTCCTCATAATATTTCCTGGTACAACACGGCAAGCATGGTGACTCTGGGACCCGATGATGCTATGCGGCACACCAATCACAGTAATTCCAGCAGCCAACATGGCTACTATTTTGTTAGGAAATGAGCCAAGGGGTCCACTATCCAAATGGGCCCTCTCTGCTCTCCCTGCTCTGGACCCCTCGGCTCATTTCCTAACAAAACTGATTTAATACCTTGACTAGAGAATAGGCACTAGTTAGGAAACCATTTTTGAAAAATTAACGCAATTGTTGAGTTGTGTGTATGTGGTTTTAGGTATATCACTTGTGTGTACACTTGGCTTTGGTGGTACCCTGCTAATAATGGGGACAGCAAGGGTTAGTCATCCGGAACGGGTTGTGTCCAAAAAATGAAGGCACCCTCCGTTGGTAGGAAGGGTAAATGACGGTGTATTGTAGTGGACCCCCCTATCTACCTGTGTTATTGAGACTTTGGATGCTTTATCATCTTTTACGTATCCCCCACTGCTCCTAATTATCACGGGTACAGCACTCACTGACACCGTCACTTGAACTGGTTTTATGTTGTATGTGAGATACTGGTGTGTCTTTTTTAACTAAGATATTTAATAAAATTTATTGTGAGGTAGTTGCTGGTTGTTATAAATTATTGATATACCTCAGTGAGTAACTTTGTGTGGTTTTGAGCTGGCCACGCAGCATCACAGAGTCTATAAAAGCCCTTCCGCTACCATTTTGCGCACATTGCATCTGGAGCCAGAGCAGCTGCTAGGGAGAGTGTTAGGCCTAATAATAACAACACAAAAGCCTTTTTCAGGGCTACCTGCAGTGTATAGGTCAGTGTTGTGTAGGAAAGGAAAGATTTTTGAGCAGGGACAGAGTTTAAAGGAGTGTGTCACTACCTCCATAGTACTGTCCAGAATACAATAGCTCTTTTAAGACCTGGAACCACTGAACAATGTCACAGCAGAGAGGGAGAGATTGTGGATTAGGTAGGGAATCGGGACCTGTTTCTACAATATTTAGGGGTTCACAGCCTGGCTTGTGGCATCCACATCAGCCACATTAATATGTTGCTAGTGGCCTTTGCAAATACAAAGCAGTACTGTAGCATTTAGTGCTGCCTGATACACGAAATGCACCAGTCCTGTTTACACAATATTTAGGGGTCCACAGCCTGATTTGTGGCGTTCACATCAGCCACATTAATATGTTGCTTGTGGCCTTTGCAAATACAAAGCAGAACTCTACCATTTTGGGCTGCCTGGTACAAAGTACTTACTGGTACTTTTTCCACAATGTTTTTGGGGTCAACGTTTGCTTGGTTTGGGTCATCAACATCTGCAAATATGTGTCACGACCAAGGTTAGAACTTATACCGGCTATAAGGGATGACACACAGGAAGGGGGAAGGAATGCCTTATAACTAGGAAATGGGGGAAGTGGTGACCCCTGACTATGACCTGCAGATCATCCTCATAGTCCTTACAGATTCCTGTAGCCCTAGCAAATGGGCCCTAAGTAAGGATGGAGGGTATGAGCTCTTTGTCAATACCACAATCACTAAAGGAGGACACAAGGGAACAGTACAGGGGAAACACAACAGCTATTAAAGACAAACACTTATCTGAGCTCCAGTAACCACAGGAGTATGGAGCAACAGAACAACACGACTTCTCCACAGCTCAGTCAGGAACAAACTATAAATTGTACCCAAATATCCCCAGAGTGAAGTTTATAAAGGTAGTCAGTGGCTGGCAACAGAGAGGAAAAATGAGATTCTCAGGGTCCTAGAATTTGCACCTGCAGAAACAGGGAACTGTCAGATAACACGTGCTGCAAGTTGTTAAGGAACAGGAACATCGGCGTGGTGTTGTCAATGGTGGATGACAAGACACTGAGTTTGTGTCAGGCCAGAAGAAGCTTGATACATCCACTATGTTGCTTACCAAATTTTGTGGTCTGGAACATAAACATGTGTGGAAGCCAGAAGAGCGAGAGCAGATTCTGTCTTGGATGGCAGACAATGCCTCTTCACATTTCTCAAGCAACAACAAATCTTCCACAACCACACAGTCTACTGTGGATACACAGAAGGCTGGCCCATCCAATCCTCAACCTTGTCCTACCTCCTCCTTCCATCATCAGTCACAGGAGACATATGACCCCAATCTTGGCTACTCTGAGGATCTTTTTCTTACGTATCCTTTGGTTGGCTCTGGGCTCTCACCGTGCAGCATTGTAGAAGGATGTGAGGAGGCGGTGTGCGTTGATGCGCAAGTATTTGAGGACCTATGGCCAGAAGAAAGCCAGTTTGAGGAACCTTATTTACTGTCTCCAGAGGTGGAGGCTGATGATGATGAGACACAGTTGCCTTCAGGTCAGCCTACAATCTCAACTGGAAAGGAGGATGAGATCGAAGACGTGATGGTCAATGATGAGTCCATTGATTCGACCTGGACCGTTGAAATGCATAGCCAGCACAGCAACACAGAGGAAGATGGATATCCAGCACCAACACAGGCACCAAGGGGTAGTGGTTTGCCCAGAGTGAGAACTGGGTCAACTGTTCCGAAGAGCACCCCCACTGTGGCCCAAATCGGGGCAAGGGGGCATTCAGCCGTTGTCTGGAAGTTTTTTTCTGAAAGTCCTTCAGAGAAAAACATTGTACTCTCTAGCATCTACCATACCAGGTTGAGCACAGGCCAGGGCAAAGGCAACCTGAGCACCACCAGTATGCAGAATCACATGGCAGCCAAGCACCACAGTAGGTGGGCAGAACACTAGGGTACCAAATTTGTGTCTGCAGGTCAAACCACTGCCATTTTGCCTGTGCTATGTCCTTCACAACCTGCTGTCCAGGATGCAGGCGCTCATACATCCTGCCCACTAACTGTGATTACACAGAAACTGCAAACATCAATCCCATCCACTTTCTTGTCCCAGCAAAGCATCCAGTTGTCCATGTCTAAGAGCTTTGAAAGGAAGCGTAAATACCTAGCCACGCACCCATGGGCACAAAACCTAAACTCGCACATTGCCAAATTGAATGGAGATGTTGCCAATTAGGCTTGTGGGAACACAGTGTTTCTGTGATCTCTTGGCTGTGGCTGCCTCATGATACAAGGTTTCCAGCAGCCACTATTTTACCCGGTGTGCCCGGTGTGCCATCCCTAAATTACACAAGCACATGTTAAACAAACTCAACCATGATCTGACCAACATGTAGCTGGAAGGTTCCACCTAACAACAGACACGTGGACAAGCTGTTGTGGACAGGGACGATACATATCTGTCACAGCACACTGTGGAACCTGGGACAAAGTCACAAACTGGAACATCACACATCCTACCCACGCCAACAATAGCGGGCCTAACTACTATCACAGTTTCCGCTTCATCGTATGCCACTTCCTGTCTCCTCTCCTCCTCCTGTTCCGCATCCCCAGCTGATTTACCCTCCCCATCACTGACAAGCTGGGAGATGTGTAGCAGCACATCGGCAAAGTGGCAACACGCTCTGCTGAAGCTGATCTGTTTAGGTCACAAACCACACACTGTAGCAGAGCTGTGGCAAGGTATAACAGAACAAACCGATCAATGGCTTTCCCCGCTGCTCCTCCAACCTGGTCTGGTTGTCTGCGATAATGGGGGTAACCATAAATGGCTCACATGCTGAGCCTAGTTGTTCAGAAATTTCTGAAAAACATACCCTGACTTGCCGTGCCGACTAGAGAAGGTGAGCCGTATTATCGCCTATTTCCTCCATTCCTCTACCGCTTTTGCTAGTCTTACAGTGCTGCAAAAGCACTTGAATTTGCCAAGTCACCAACTCATGTGCGACCAATCCACGCAGTGGAATTCTACATGTCATAAGTTGGTGAGGATTAGTGAGCAGCAGAAGGCAGTAGCTGAATACCAGCTCCTACATGCCTGTCAGACTAAGAGTCAGCCACCACATATAACAACTGTTGAGTGGGTGTGGTTCGCTGACATTTGTATTTGTGAGGTTCTTGAGAACTTTAAGTACTGCACCAAGCTAGTGAGTGGTGATCAGGATATTATCAGCTTAACCATCCCACTGCTCTGTCTGTTGAAACAATCATTGCATAATCTCAAAAAGGAAGCTTTGAGCACCCAGCATGTGGCTATGGAGCCAGATTTCCGAATGGGTAATACTACCCAGCCCAGCTAATATTCTGAGGCAACATTAGGTGATGATGAGGAGAATGAGCAGGGAGAGGACTTGTTTTTCTGTGCTACCGAGGAAACTCCCAATGATAAACAGGGGACTCTCAACTCCAGCTTCAAGTCTGTCCAGCATAGATGGGCTGGGGAGAAGGAGGTGGAGGAGAAAGAGGAGGCGAGTGAACGTGAGGAGAGGATGGGTATTGTTCCTCCTGGTGGGGACACAGAACCTTTGCTTGTTTGCAGCTTGGCCCACATGGCACAGTTCATGTGTAAGTGTCTGTGGCAAGAACCTCGCGTGATACACATTTTATCCAACAACCTATACTGGTCTGCCCCCTCACAGTACAAGGAGAAATTTCCTTCTCTCTTTTTGGAGTCACCGAAGGGTTGCACAGTGGGATCCTTTAAGAGGGTCATTGTACATGAGTTCCTGACAACAGACAACGCTGGGGGCAGAGTTACTGGCTCTTTTCAACACCAAGAATTAATAGAGACACGAACACCAGGTCTAACAGAGGTCGGGGGAAAATGTTCACAAACTGTACTATTTTCAATAAACCAGCACATCAGCAAGGGCTATCTGTGCCTGTAACAATGCCAAGGAGTATTTTAGTGACCATACCTGCATCCTTTCTGATGCTTCAGTTGACTTTAATTATTGGGTGTCCAAGCTGAACACTTGGTCTGACCTCTTCTTATTCTTTGAGGTGCTGGCCTGCCCGGCTGCTAGTGTGATGTCAGAGTGTGTTTTAAGTTCTGCTGGGGCAAATCATCACAGATAGGCACACACGCCTCTCCACAGAAAATGCAGACAGGCTTACTCTGATTAAATTCAACAAGGACTGGATTTCTCCATAGTTTCTAATATCTCCAGATAAGAGCAAGGCAAACTAAATTCCCTTATAATGTTGGTTTTGACTACTGCTGTTAACATTCACCCTTTCCCATACAAAGCCATTTCCTTCCTGCATCAACCATGACTCAGGCCATAGGGCTAATGTTTGTAAACACTGTGCACATTGTGCAGTGGACAAACCAGTACAGTACTCCTACTCCAGCCTAACTACTGTTTGTCTTTGGAGGCCCTTGTGATGGTGACTCCCTGAGTCAACTATGACTCAGTCCATAGGGCTAATTTATTAAACAATATGCACATTGTGCAGTGGACAAACCAGGACAGTACTCCTACTCCAGCCTAACTACTATTTGTTCTTGGAGGCCTTTGTGATGGTGACTCCCTGCATCAACCATGACTCAGGGCTAATTTTTGTTAACAAAGCACATTGTGCACTGGTAGTCCTACCAAACTAATATTTGTCACTGGAGACCCTTGTCACGGGATGTCCCACATTGTGACTGAGATAGGGGATACATATTTGATAGCAATTTACAGTGACTGTTGATGAACAACTGATGGCCCTTTGAAAACTTGAATTGAGGGCCACAACTACTACACTAGTCTTACGTAGATAATGTTTGTCATGGGAGACCCTCTCCAAACTCAGGTTTACTGACTATTGCAGGTCATCTAAAAATGTAAATTTAGAGCTGCAGAATGACATGGTTGAGGAGGAGGTGGAGGAGGAGGGTAAATCCCACTGCCACAATGGGCAGATTGTAAACTGCTATTCCACTATCAGAGTCTCAATGAGGGGGAACCACCCAAATGTATAAGTAACAGCAGTCCCTCCTCATCATATGTTACTGGACCACTTGAGGCCCCTCAGGTCAAAGATCAATATACCAACAGGCACGTTCTAGCTGGTCTTGTAAAGTGCTGGGGAGTAGCTAACTAGAAATTATATATGACATAGGGACCTACAAAATGTATAAGTCAGTGCCCTCCCAATTGTAAAAGTAATCAAAGGATGCAAATCCTGTCTGGTGTTCTGCACAAGAGTTCCCTGATGTAGTGGGTGGAGGATCGTGTGATCCTAAGGGAATTTCGATCATCAGGAGTTGGCATATAATAGGGTTTTGCTGGCAGCACCTAGTGATCTATCCTAGTCTTTTGTGTCTTAGATAGCTGGGCCTCTCTTTGCTTAAGTCTGTTCTTAACAAACTGTGTATTGTTTGCTTCTTATATCATTGTCAATATATGTTGGGGGCTTTAACTATCTCTTTGGGGCTGCTCTGAGGCAAGTTAGGACTCCTTTCTTCATCTTTGAGGCTAGCTAGTTTCTTAAGCGGTGACGAGGCATCTAGGTAGAGTAGGCACGCTCCACCGCTATTTCTAGTTGTGAATATGTAGTCAGGGGGTTGGAGCCTGTTGGTATCCAACCACTCTTGTGCTCTATTTTTGGAGTTTACCTGTTTTTTTCTGCCTGGACTCTTGGGGTAGTAGTTCATAGTTCTTGGGTTGCCTCTATCCCTGGATAGGGAAGGAGTTTACCCTTGAATGGGGTATTTACAGGAATGTCAGTGGTCTCCTGATCATAACAGCGAGTATTACAATGTACTTGTTACCAGTATAGTGATTACGAATATTACGGTACTCGCTCATCTATAACTGTACATACTTTTCAGTAGGCCAACATTTCTGAGTTTAAAATAATTTTTTCAGTTGGTCTTATATAATATTCTAATTTTCTGTGATAACTTGTGGGTTTTCATTGGCTATAAAGCCATAATCCTCAAATTAACAGAAATAAACACTTGAAATAGATCACTGTGTTTTTAATGACTCTATATAATATATGCTTTTTCTCTTTTTGTAATGAATTACTGAAATAAATTAACTTTGAGGATATTCTAATTTATTGAAATGTACTTATATTATAGCAGCATATATTATCCTGCATATAACATGAAATGTCTATGAACATAGTATATTATTTACAGTATGGAGTACAGGACAAAATACGATGATTAGAGATTGACGAATAGTCAAGTATTTGGGTTTGGATTCTTCGTGCCCAATAATTTCTATTTTTCATGTAATCATATCGAATAAGAAACCTAATGCAAGTAAATGGGAAAGTCGACTAATTTTCCAAAGGATTATGGAAGTAAGTCTGGTAGGGCTGTAAAAATGCTGCAATGGATGTGCAGAAACTGAATGGGGACAGCAAGAGAAAGATGCCTGGATGTATTTCTGACTCACATTTGGATTTTGGGAATTCAGAAACCAGAGTATTCAGAGTATTACAGGGATTAAAGCAGGAGAATTACACTTACTGAGTTTCCCTGAGGTTGTGACACTGCTTCCTTTGTCCAATCATTAAAGTTCATGAATCTGCACTGCTTCCCCCATTCGCAAACTGTACCTATCAGGACTCATAGCTCTGCTCGTGTAAAACCACTGTGTTTATTTTTCTTCTGTCAGTCTCCTTCAGGGGTTAGATCATTAGGGAGGAGCCTATACTGTTCGGCCTCGTTCCGGGGGTCAAGTTGGTTTTTATTGGAGACGTTTCTCTTTGAACGCTGCCAGTAATAGTTCCTGCTTTGCAGTGTGAACTTCCTGGTTCCCATGAGTTTCTGATCTTGTCCCACTTCCAAGCACTCATTCGTCTAACTTTCATTCTTTCCCATCTCGTCTTACTTCCCAGTCTCCGTACCCGCTCTCCCTTGACCTCTATTCCGTCCAGTCTTTTCTTACTTCCCATGTCTCTGTACCCGCTCTCTACTTGTAATCCCCTCTCTGCTCCCTCCTCCATACTTGCTTGTTTGCTCGGCTTCTGACCCCGGTTTTTACTCTGACTTTGGCTCTGCTTCCCTCTGGCTCTTGACATGACCTCATGGCTTTCCAACCCTCTGCTCTCACCTGAATCTGGCTTTATGGGCCCTTTTCCACTTGCGTACCGCTACTGATGCAGGAGCATCAAAAGTGATATGCTAATGACCCTGTGCTGCAGGTGTCAGCCGAGGGTCATGCAGCTGTGATGCGTTCTTGCGATCGCATCACAGCTACGGAGAAGATGGAGGGAGCACTTTCTCCCATCTCCTCCGTTGTCTGTCTCTGCGTGCACTGCACTGTAGTTGCACAACATGTGAGTGCAGTGCGATTTTACACACACGTGAGCCGAGACTCGGTGCAAATCACAGCATGCTGCAAATGTACCAAGAGCCCGATTCGTGTGGAGAAAAAACGGGCTGTGGGCTTCAGGCAGAGACTGACTGAACCACTGCAATGAACGGTAAAGTCACTCAGTTTATCTGCAGTCATACCTGGAAGTTCAAACGGTCCACCACCTGTGACCGCAGGTAACTTGACCTCAGGTAATCTCATTAAATTCAAGTGAGGTAACTAAGTTTACAGCCCTGCATCTCCTAGAAGAAAATCATGTTTTTTTGCCAAGAGATGTAGATTTGGTGCTGAAATTTATACACAATATTCCTGCACCTAATCTGCATCTTTTGTGAAAAAATCGCATCAAAGCACGAATCTGTTTGATGCAATTTTTGCCAGCAGATGCAGATTTGGTGCAGGAATATGGTGTAAAAATTTCGGCAATTTTTTTTTATTAATTTATTTATTTATTTATACACCAATATACACACGCACACAGCGTCTGTGATTGAAAGCAGTCAGACACGCTGTCACACAGGGTGGAGGCGCTGTCTGCCTGCAACCAATCAGAGACGCTGTGATTTCTAGTGGGCGGGAAAGCAGTGCACATGTGTGACGCCCCTTGACTAGTCAGGGCGTCACAGGGTACTGCACTTCCTCCTCTTTGGTGCAGGACTCAATCCCTCATGTTTCTGGGTTTCCAACCTATGGCACTGCCTCCATCAGCATCCAAATCCCAATCACATCTCACACCACACCCTGTCAGGTACACCAGTGGGCTGCCTAGCTGGAGTAGGGCTGCCCACCTAGGGGTCAGGCAGACTAGTGGGAGGGAAGTAGAGAGAGAGTAGAGTTGGCCCTCCACAGACGAGGATTCTTTACTGTACGAGCAGTGAGACTATGGAACTCTCTGCCGCATGGTGTTGTAATGAGTGATTCACTACTAACATTTAAGCAGAGCCTGGATGCCTTTCTTGAAAAATATAATATTACCAGCTATGTATATTAGATTTTATGACAGAGTGTTGATCCAGGGAACTAGTCTGATTGCCGTATGTGGAGTCAGGAAGGAATTTTTTTCCCCATTGGAGCTTATTTGACACATTGGGTTTTTTTTGCCTTCCTCTGGATCAACATGTTAGGCTACGGGTTGAACTAGATGGACTTAGAGTCTCCCTTCAACCTTAAAAACTATAAAAACTATGAAGTGAGGAGCTGGGGAAGTGGTGGCTCCCTGTTTGTGGCAGGTTGGGTTGCAGATGGTAGCCTGTGCCCGGAGGAGTCGGAGACCCGGTCGCAGGGTATTGAGGCTGGGTGTCTAGATCCAGTCTTGGAGGACGGGAAGCATCTGAGCCTAATAGCTGGTCTGGGACTGAAAGCACGGCGGGGTATAGGACCCTAGGTCAGGGAGAAGCTACAGGCAACCCGGCAATTAACCTGTGGAGGATAGTAACTTTATGGACTGTCCCTAAGAAGCTCAGAGATCAGGGGTATTAGTGCATCGAGGGGGATAGGGCTTTAAAACCCACTCAGCCCACAGAAATCCCAAGTGTGAGCCCTAGAGAGCGAAGCTCCACTACCAACAAGTAGGGAGCGGGGCCCGGACAGCTTAAAGCCAACGGGCCACCAGAACACTTCTAATTTGTGCACGGAGGCAGGCTCTGGATCACCCGGCAGTACCAGAGGGGATGGATACCCGGACGAGCTCCCCCAAGAGGGCAGCGGCACCCAGAGACTTGGTTTACCTTGTTGTCAGAGTCTGCTTTGCGGTCGCACCATCACCAACACTGCCTGAGTGAGTACGTGGTCTTCCCCTGCTCCCAACCAGCACTGCGCTCCCTAGACCTCCATCATCCAAAGTCCTGGGGCCTACCCTACCCATGGAGGGAACGTCATCTGGCTGCCCCACTCCATCTTTCCCCGGGTACTCCCATCAGCAACGGCGGTACTCCCCTTACTGTGAACCACGGGTGGCTTCACAAACTCTAAATCCCCTGTAAATATCCCCCTTTCCATTTGAAGTGGCCGCAAGACACTGGGTCTGGAGACCTTTGAGCCACAGCACACCCCGGATCCGAGTGGTTCGACCACTGCAGGGGTGGCACACCTCAAATTTCTGGCTTCATGAACAGGATTCGGACTGGGCCCACTAACCTGGGTGACGTGCGCCTTTAAAATCCAAGCTGCAGAGTCAAAATCCCGTTCCTGCCATTTTCCGCCATCTTTGGCACAAAAACGCCATCTTTCTGATCAAAAGATAGTGAAGCTGAAGCTCCGCCCCTCGTCCTGAGAGCATGGATGGAACTGGAAATTCCCAATGTTCCCCCATGTGAGAGTGATTGGCTGACGAAAACCAAGGGGGCGTGATGGGATGTAGTAGCGGAAGTGGAGCAGGGACGCCAGGACGTTCCTCGACAACGCAGAGGCTAGATGGCGGCAGCAAGGGACTGGTTACCGGAGCGTGCTGCTCCTGGGACAACGACCTGGATAGAGCAAGAGACCGAGCAGCTCTGCAGGAGGATGCGGATGCAGTTTCTGTACATCCTGGATCATTGGAGGGAAGAGATGAGGAGTCTGGCTGTGGCGGTGCAGGCCCGTGAGATGGATGTCCCACAAGAGATGCGGGTAAGCAGCTACCCAGTCCCGGTTGACCCGGCCTACCCGGCTGCCCCCGACTATCTCAAGCATCCAGCCACCATCACCCTCGCGATCGGCGGATGCCAAGCTGCTACCCCCAATACTGGCAGCGGAACCTCCAGTCCCTGTCTATGCACTGAAGGCTGCAACCCCTCTGGCCTTATCACCAGACCAGGCCGTGACACAGTTCGTCCCAGCACCGGCCCGACCAGACCCGGCTGCATCACCGGGCCTGTACCCCGATACGGAGCACCCGGACTCTGCAACCCCGGCTGCGGACCAGTCGGATTTTGTACCCATCACAGCAGAGGCGGAGCCTGAAGAGATGTCGCCTCCGTCGCCATGCGGCATCTTGGCAGCTGCCGGGGCCGCAGCAGTTCATTCGCAACCAGTACCTGTAGAGGTGAAGCTCGACATCAGCACCCATGATTGGGAAAGGCATTGGTGACGGCTGATGCGGTTGAATGCAGAAGTGCTTGCTCGAGAGCGGCGCAGGAAGAAGACCACCGCTCACCATAACAGAGAAGAGGTGCATGCAATTAAGGGCGGCATCAAACGCTACGATATATCGGATTCCGTGACGCACATCCAGCATCGTTAGAGATATCGTAGCGTGTGACAGCTACGAATGACTGTGAACGAGCAAAAAAACTCACCTTATCATTGCTCGTTGACACGTCATTCATTTCCATAAGGTCGTTCCTCCTTCTGCGCGCCGGTTGTTCATCGTTCCCGTGGCAGCACACATCGCTCCGCGTGACACCCCGGGAACGACGAACACAGCTTACCTGCGTCCCGCCGGCAATGCAGAAGGATTCTATTGGGCAGCCACTGTGTGACATCGCTGTGACGCCAAACGTCCCTCCCCCTTCAGGAAGAGGATGTTTGCCGCCCACAGCGAGGTCGTTCGGGAGGTATGTGTGGCGGGGGTAAACAACTTTGTGCGCCACGGGCAACAAATTGCCCGTGACGCACAAACGAGAGGGGCGGGTGCGATCGCTCATGCGATCGCACGATATATCGTCCCCTGTGACGCCAGCCTAAGGGTGCTGCTTGGGTTCGAGGCCTGCCGTACCATGGCCCGGTGCAGCGTTATACCGCAGGGGGAAAGTTGATGTTGATGTACCGCCCCGGGGCTCGGCCGGCTGCCGAGCCGCTCGGGTCCGTGCTCGTCGGTGGGTGGCTCCAGCTCCTCCCGGACCTGGGGGTCACATTGCTCTGAAAGGGAGTTGGCGCTACGTGTAGGGATTTCGGTGGGGACGGTTCACGGCCGAGGCCGTGGAGCTTAAAAGTGTAAGTTTGTGACGCCACCCACGGGTTGTGGTGAATGTGGACACCACCGCTGCCGTTAACTAGGCTCCCGGGGACGGTGTTTTTCAGCCTGGGGTTGACCCCTCCGTGGGCAGGGGGTGATGGTCCCGGGGCCCGGTGGTTGTGAGGTGCGGGCAAGATTGTGTGGTGCGGTGCGCGGCCCGAGGGCACTGTTGTACTCACTGTACGGAGTCTCTGGTGAACCAAAAAGGATGGTGGTCGGTGCCCGCAGCCGGCTGCGCTTTGCCCCTTTCTCAGGTTGGTGGTTCCTGCCTTTCTCCTGCACCTCTTTGTAGAACTTGACTGCCTATGCTTCAGCAACGGTAGTCCGCTCCCCGGCTTGATGTGTGTCGGGGAACCCGTTTGCCCGCAGGCACTGGCCCGTGGGATCTCTCTGCCTGTGCGGTGGCTTTCTATCCCCCTCGGTGGGGTGTTGCTGTCTTTTGGGTCTTGGGACAGGAAAGGACCTAAGGTCCAGACCTCAATCAGTAAATTCGACGTGGTCCAGTGGCTTCTGGACCTCGGTCTGGGTCTGAGTACTGCTCCTGGTGCTCCGGTTTCCAGTTGGCTCCCCGGTTCGGTTCCGGTGGGCCACTACCCTGTCCCGATCCCTTACGGTTCCACCAGCCATCTTCCCGGCTCCTGCAGGCGGCAACCACCGTCTGCCTCCATGCCATGGTACCAGGGCTACGACCCCAGCACCGGTCAGTGTTGTCGCTGCAGACCTGACGCCACAGGCCTACTGCACTTGAACTCCACTCAAAACTCACTTAAAACTGACTTCTGTTTCCTGTCTCAGGCTTTCTGGACTCTTAGGTGGGTGTGGCCAACTGCCTGGCTCCACCCCCTGGTGTGACCATTGAACACTGAGAGAGGTGACAAGGGTTTTGTAGGTTGACTGCTGTCACCTTATTAGGGGCTGGTGTTTGTACAGGGGGTCTACCTGTGACTACCTGGCTAGTCCAGGGCGCCACATTGACCATCCCCGATTGTCTACTGTAGTGATGGTAGCAGAACCTGGTTACTTTAAAAGAAAAAGTTTTAAAGTTAAAAGTTTAAGTTTCTATACTACTAATGTTGAAAATGTGATTGACTGCTAATGTTGAAATCATACCAAATTACCCGAGTACTTTAACCTGATTAATGTTTGCATTCAGTGATATAGCGGGCACACTTGTTCTCATACATTTCAACATCACCAAGCATCTATACACATATTCTCGTCACTACCTCCACTTTAATGGTTCCCATCTTTACTAGTCTCACTTGCTTCTCCACAACCCAGCGTAGCACATCAGAGTTCATAAAGTCACTTTCTCCTCTAGCTGTACCACTTCTTCACCTTCTTAAAGGGAAAGTGCCAATAAGGCTGAGCTGAGCTGTAAGCTCCTGCCTGCGGGACTCCCTTCATTCTACATTCTGCTCCATTCTGTAACAGGACCCGGCTCACTCCATCACTTTAGTTCTCCGGTCGGAGCTTTGACCTAACTCCCTTTAAACACTCTCTTGGTCAGCTTTCTCTCTCTCTTATCTCAGCATGTCATTATCCTCTTCTCTCTCTTCAGGAACACCCAAATCATACGGCTTTGCATACTACTCAGACCTAAGGTCTGTTTCTGTCACACATCAGGTCCTATCTGCCTCCCCTACAGGAAACAGTCACCATACCTGCACTCTAGCTCCACCCCTTGTGGGCTAGTCCCATCACTTAAATCTATCTTACCCTACCCACTGTCTGTTGCTGGGCAGTATGCAGCTTTCTCACAGTACAGTGTAAAATCTTACATTACCTTACAACACAATTCACATTATCCACCACAGTTCAGTTTACACTTTATAGCAGAAATATTGGTGTCTTCAAGGTGAAATTGGGACATGTCTACCATCTTACACATAGTGTGCACTGTCAATATTCTCACTTTGCCGGCTGCGAGACCAAGAGGTCATGTAGCCACAAGTATGTGTGGCACCCCTGAGGCGTCAGTCGCCACAGGGTACTGCACCTGACTTAAAGTGCAGTGCTTCACCCGGATCCAGAGGAAGTCGGTACCGATTCCACTTACAAATCTTATACACACAACCAGGTTGCCCTCCCCACTGGGGACCGGGCTAGGGTCGGGTTTTTAAGGCAGTCACCAAACATGGGGAGCAGCCACCCACTAGTGACAGGGACCCGGGGGAGGAGCAGCCACCAGGGGGAGTCAGGAGCCAACACAACAGTTAGAGAGTTCTCCAGCAGGAGAGGAAGGGAGGAGTCGGGTTTCACCAGTGGCTCTGTTGGGACGCAGGAGTGAATACGGTCACAGAGGGGAGAGCTTCATTGCTTCCTCGGGACCGGCGCAGTGCAGAGTGCAAAATCCTAGGGTGGATTATACTTCAGGCATACCTCATAACTGTCCTGGATTCTGCGGGACAGCCACGTTTTTTTCAGGTCTGTCCCGCAGCCCCGCGGCTCACAGCTGATGTCCCAGCTCCTCCCCTTAGTGCAGTGAAAAAAATAAATTAAATTTTCATCGGCTCCGAATTATCAGGGCAGCTGGGACTCGAACCCATGAACTGTAAAGCTCATTGTCCCATAGACAGCAGCTCTACCCCTGAGCCACTGCCTGAATTGGAAAGTATAGGAAGATTGGATGATAGAGGGATAGATGATAGAGGGATGGAAGGATGATAGAGGGATGGATGATAGATGGATGGATGGATGATAGAGGGATGGATGGATGATAGAGGGATGGATGACAGAGGGATGGATGACAGAGTGATGGATGACAGAGGGATGGATGATAGAGGGATGGATGGATGATAGAGGGATGGATGATAGAGGGATGGATGATAGAGGGATGGATGGATGATAGAGGGATGTATGACAGAGGGGTGGATGATAGAGGGATGGATGGATGATAGAGGGATAGATGATAGAGGGATGGATGGATGACAGAGGGATGGATGACAGAGGGATGGATGATAGAGAGATGGATGATAGAGGGATGGATGGATGATAGAGGGATGGATGGATGATAGAGGGATGGATGAATGATAGAGAGATGGATGGATGATAGAGGGATGGATGGATGATAGAGGGATGGATGACAGAGGGATGGATGACAGAGGGATGGATGATAGAGGGATGGATGATAGAGGGATGGATGGATGATAGAGGGATGGATGATAGAGGGATGAATGATAGAGGGATGGATGACAGAGGGATGGATGATAGAGGGATGGATGGATGATAGAGGGATAGATGATAAAGGGATGGATGGATGACAGAGGGATGGATGACAGAGGGATGGATGATAGAGGGATGGATGACAGAGGGATGGATGGATGATAGAGGGATGGATGATAGAGGGATGGATGAATGATAGAGAGATGGATGGATGATAGAGAGATGTATTATAGAGGGATGGATGGATGATAAAGGGATGGATGGATGATAGAGGGATGGATGATAGAGGGATATATAGATACATGATAGATAATAGATACATACATGATAGATAAATAGATAGATAGAGGGATAGATACATGATAGATATATAATAGATAGATAGATAGATAATAGATAGATAGAGGGATAGATAATGGATAGATAGATAGATAGATGACAGATAATAGATAGATAGATAGATAGATAGATAGATGATAGATAATAGATAGATAGATAATGGATATATAGATAGATAATAGATAGATTGATAGATAGATAGATAATGGATAGATAGATAATAGATAGATAATAGATAGATAGAGGGATAGATAAATACTGCATCTCTTTGTAGGTGAAGGAAAGAGTCAGATTCATTTCTTCCCATAAAACTACTATAAAGAAATGAGGACAAAAGATAGAAATACAATGTTTCTTTTTATGTTCTCCACCTTGGATTCAAACCGCAACTTTCAAACATGTCCAGCAGCCCTCCTAGCTTTCTACCTGATCTAAGCTGTTGAGCCACTGGGAATCAATGATGTCAGAGGGAGGATTTTACATATATGGACCTACAATGAAGCCTCTGATTACATAGCAGATTACACAGGACACAGCTCCATTGTAGAGAGCAGCGTCTCTATCTCCTGTATTCTAGAGGGAGATGAAAAGTGGTTTTTTTTTTCTTCTAATAAAATTACTAAAAATAATAAAAAAAATAGAATAATGTAATTTTATTACACTTTTTTATAAAATAATAAACATCACAAATCAGCAAATAACATGGACATATTTGGTGTCCCTGTAATCGTAACGACCCAAACAATGCAGCGATCAGATTAAATATAGGGATTGGTATTTGTCAGAAAAAAATGGCGCAATTTATTATTTTTCTTTATTAAAACCCATAAAAAAATGTAATAAAAATGTATCACTGAGGCCGTGTTCACACAGAGCGTAAATGCTGCATTTTTTCTGCAGGTGTCCGCACCATGAGTGCATTAACATTCTTCTCTGATTATTGCGTGTCTGCGGTATTTTTTGAGCATTGTCCCCTTATTTGATACATGTTTGGTGCAGATGTGAATACTGAAGATTATAAAGAAAAAAACCCACCAAAACCGCAGAGTTTAGCGGCATCTTTAGACACCGAGGACTGATATTTCATTACGTCTTATCCACTTTGCTTGGACATTTAGTCCGTGTTCACATGTAGTATAAGACCGCACTTTGCTTTTTACCTGCTTTTTACCTGCTTTTTCAACTGCAGCGTTTAATGCCAAAATGGATGTGTTCTGCTTTTCAAGCTTAGTCTATGGGGATTTGGGTTTCTTGACCGCACTATGCAGTTCAAAATGCTGCCTTTTTGTGGCAGAAATTTGGGCTAAAACTCTGCTTTGCAGTTCAAAACTCAAATGGCAAAAACAATTGACATTTGTTTTTTAATTATTTCATGAAATAAGTGAAATAATTAAAAAAAACGGGCTTTCCTATATTTTTGTTTCCAGCCGGGTACAAATAGGCAGCTGGGGGTTGGGGGCAGCCCGTAGCTGCCTGCTGTACCTGGCTAGCATACAAATATATGGTGAAGCCGAAATAATTTTTTGGGGGGGCAAAAAGTCCTGCATACAGTCCTGGATGGAGTATGCTGAGCCTTGTAGTTCTGCAGCTGCTGTTTGTCTGTATGGAGGAGAGCAGACAGCAGCTGCAGAACGGCAAGGCTCAGCATGCTCCATTCACTAGTGTATGCAGGAGAGCAGACAGCAGCTGCAGAACTACAAGGCTCAGCATACTCCATCCAGGACTGTATGCAGGAGTTTTTTGCCCACCAAAAAAATGATGTGGGCTTCGCCATGTTTTTGTATGCTAGCCAGGTACAGCAGGCAGCTATGGGCTGCCCCCAACACCCAGCTGCCTATTTGTACCCGGCTGGGACCCAAAAATATAGGGAAGCCCATTTTTTTTAATTATTTCACTTATTTCATGAAATAATTAAAAAACAAATGACATGGGCTTCGCCATATATTTGTATCCAGCCAGGTTCAACTAGGCAGCTGGGGATTGGAATCCGCAGCACAGGTTAGCCCGAGGTTTCTGGGCGCCTCTGCTGCGAATTGAAGTCCGCAGCCGCCCCAGAAAATGGCACTTTCATAGAAGCGCCATCATCTGGCGCTGTATCCAACTCTTCCAACAGCCCTGGTGACGGTAGCTTGCTGGGTAATAATGGGTTTATACTGGTTTTGTTTTACTAGCTAGTATTAAGCCAGAGATTCTTAATGTCAGGCAAATTTGACACTGCCATTAAGAATCTCCAATAAAGGGTTAAAAAAAGACACCACACAGAGAAAAAATACTTTAATAGAAATAAATACACAGACACATTAGAGACTCCATGTTCATTACTCCCTCTTATCCTCCACGATCCGGCTCTTCTGTCTTCTTTCTCCTTTAAAACATGCAGCTCTGCTACATCAGACAGCACTGCATGGGGGAAGACGCTATTCCCCATGCAGTGTTTTTACTCCGTGAGTGAGAAGGAGCTGCTGGCAGCCTGTAAGCGGTAACGTCACCACTGACAGGCTATAGTAACGGTGATCTCCGTTATTGACCGGCTGTGGCAGCCGGTTTATAACGGAACAGGGAAGCAGACCGGGAACCCGACCGTGTGCCAGAGCATGTCGCCGATACACGGGGATGTGTCGGGGGCGTGGGCCAGCTTCCCCATCCCGGGGGCTGCACGGGGAGATCACGCCCGGATCCGGTGCCTTCTCCTCGGTGGCTCGAGTGGGGCCGGACCCGGAGCTCTAGCAGCGCTCCTCACCCACAAGTGAAAAGAGGATTTGGAATGGATAGTGTTCGTGATGCCACCCACGGGTTGTGGTGATGGTGGGCACCACCGCTGCTGGTGACGGGGTTCCCGGAAGCGATGGCAGGGAGGAGCTAGGTGTTGACCCCTCCGTGGGTAGGGGCTGTTGGTCCTGGGGTCTGGTGGCTGTCTGGATTCCCGTAGGATGGGGGGGCTCAAAGGGTGCAGGGTCGCGGTGCAGCGCGGCGTGGTGCCGGATGGCACTGGTGTACTCACTCAGACACAGATGGACAGAGTCTCTGGTACACCAAACGGCTGGATGGACGGGGCCCGCAGCCGGCTGCAGTGTTTCCCTGGATGGGTTGATGGTGGCTGTCGTTTCCCTGCACCTGTATTTGTATGTTGACTCCAATGCCTGGGCACCGGTAGTCCGCTCCCCGACGTATATGTGCCGGAGGAGCCCCTTTGTCCGCAGACGCTGGGCCTTTGGATTTTTGGCCCTTGGCTGTGGCGCTTATCCAAACTGGTTGGGCTGTCTTCAATTGGGACTTGGTTGGGAATGAACGCATGAGGTCCAGACTGCAATCATAGAATTTGACTAGAGGTTGTCTTTAACCCCTTCACGACCGGCCGATTTTTCGCTTTCTGTTTTTTTTTTGCGCCATTCTTTTTCTAAGAGACGTAACTTTTTTTATTTTTCAGTCAATATGGTCATGTGAGGGCTCATTTTTTGCAGAACAAGCTGTACTTTTAAATGAAACCCTCAGTTTTACCATATAGTGTACTGGAAAACGGCAAAAAAATTCCACATGCAGAAAAATTGCAAAAAAAGTGCAATAGCACTATGGTTTTTAAGATATTTTATTCACTATATGGTAAAACTGATGTGTGGGTGTGATGCCTCAGGTCAGTGCGAGTTCGTAGACACCAAACATGTATAGGTTTACTTTTATATAAGGGGTTAAAAAAAATCGGAAAGTTTGTCCGAAAAAAGTGGCGCACGTTTTACGCCATATTCCGTGACCCGTAGCGTTCTCATTTTTTGGGATCTATGGCTCAGTGACGGCTTATTTTTTGCGTCTCGAGCTGACGTTTTTAACGGTACCATTTTTGCACAGATGCTACGTTTTGATCGCCTCTTATTGCATTTTGCGCAAAAGTTGTGGCGACAAAAAAACGTCGTTTTGGCGTTTGGAATTTTTTTGACGTTACACTGTATACTGATCAGATTAATTGATTTTATATTTTGATAGATCGGGCGTTTCTGAACGCGTCGATACCAAATGTGTGTATATTTTTTATTTTTTTAACCCTTTAATTTTCAATGGGGCGAATGGGGGGTGATTTGAACTTTTAGGTTTTTTTGTTTTTTTTTTAATTTTTTAAAACTTTTTTTTAATCTTTTTTTTTTTATTTTACTAGTCCCCCTAGGGGGCTATTGCGATCAGCAATCTGATCGCTCTGCAGTATCTGCTGATCACAGCTACAAGGCTGTAAACAGCAGATACGCTCTCTTTCTCTTTTGCTGTGCCGCTGGCACAGCGAAAGTGAAAGCAAGTCAGGTGTAGTACAGGAGTCATCACATGACCCTGTGCTACCATGACAACTATCGGGAGTCACGTGATCGCATCACGTGACTTCCGGTATCGGGCGGTAATTAAAATTTTACTGCGATCGCGCTTATAATGGCGCTGTCACATATTGACAGCGCCATATAAGGGGTTAAACGGCATGAGCAGATAACGATTCTGCTCGTGCCTAGCAGGCACACATCTCAGCTGTGAAAATCAGCTGAGATGTGTGCCGATCGCAGCATGATGCTGCCGGCAGACCGCGGGCAGTAAGGTTATGACCGCAGGGACGTAATTTTACGGCCCGCGGTCGTGAAGGGGTTAAGCCTAGTCGGGGTCTGAGTACCCTGCTTGGTGCTTGGCTCCAATCGGCTCCCCGGTTCGTTACCGGCGGGCCACCACCCGACCCCGGTTCTACGGTTCCGCTGACCTTCGCCAACTCCTGCAGACGGCCACCACCGTCTGCCGACCTTGCTGGAAGTGCCCGGGCTCTGACCCAGACACACACAGTTCTCACTCTTCACTCCTGCCCAGGAACTGGACTCTTTGACCACCACTGGACTAACTGACTATGTTTCTCCCGCCTCCAGGCTGTGAACTCCTCGGTGGGTGGGACCAACCGCCTGGCTCCGCCCCACCTGGTGTGGACATCAACCCTGGAGGGTGGCAACAAGGATTTAATGTTTGACTGGTGTGACCTGTCCAGGGAAGGGGGTGTATGATGTTGTGTAGTGACCTGTGACCCCTGGGGTCCAGGGTGTCACAGATGCACAAACGATCACCGCGTACTGAAGAGATGCACTGACAGGTCTTACATGACGCGTCATAGTCATATGACCAGTCTGTAGCCAATGAGATAAATAACAGACACGTGACTGGTCACATGACTATTTTGACATCACAGAAGGTCCTGTCAGTGCTGGTTACCGGGAGGACGCAGCAATCATCGGAAGGAATAGCGACATGAGACAGAGTGCAGGACGGATCACGGGGACCGGTAAGTGTTATGTCAATGTTTATTAACTGTATGTGCACATTTATAATGTGTTTTTATGTGTTTGTGATTGCCTCCCATTGTTTTCAATGGGGTTCGAGAGGTTCGTCGAACGGCTCATCGAACAGGGCACCGTTCGACGAACCGAACCGAACTCTAACTCCAGGGGGGTGGCTCATCTCTACTTGCAGCGCGTGTGTCTCCTTTATAATCCTCATCAAGCACCACGACTATCCTCAGTGAGTACCCTGGTCCCCTGCACCCTGCTCTCCCTAATAACTACAAACACTCTGAGCCCGGGGCCTTCCCTACCTATGGAGGGACTTACGTCAGGCTGCTTAAGTCCATCCGCCCCAGTACTCCTTAGAGCAGCGGCGGTACTCCCATTACCGCAACCCACAGGTGGGGTCACAAACATATCCCCTGTAAATACCACCTTTCACAGATCATAGTGTCTGCCAACCTGAGTCCGGGCCCCTCGAGCCACCATGATCCCGGATTCAAGCAGCCCAACCAACACCAGGGCAGTACAATACCAGCAAAACATAAAAACTATAAAACGCTGTAATTACACTGATCCACAGAATAAATCGATCTTATCACTAATATTGTAAGGTGGCCTGCACAAAAATACAAATTAGAACTATTTTTGTACTGTTGTGTATTAGAGCATTCTACCTCTTAAATATCAGAATAAAACTCGGTTCACATTTATCCTGAGCTCTCTTGCCCCAAGTGTCTGAAAACCGTTCCAGACAATCTTGTCAAAGTGCCCATGACACAGAAAAGTTTTTGAACTTTGCAAACTTCCATGATCTCAGAAGGGGGACATCCGGGCCCCAGTGCCCCAAAACATCATCAAAGCATCAGACTGATTTTTGTGCTTTTATCCCTGATGTGCATAGATCTTTCAGGGGAACCTACCTTGATTTGACCGCCAGTTCCAGACATTTTGGCGGATTTGGGGTTGCAATACGGGAAAATGGCCAGATGTTTTCTCCAAAGGAGCAAAAAAACTGATGAACTAGAATAAGGTCAAATCCAGGTACTTTTTTGCCTTGGTCTGGTTTAAATCAGACATTGGCTGGCTATGTGGCAATGCCAATTCCTAAAGTGCTGGTGTAACACCCCTGTAGCATGGTCGTTACAGGGTATTGTATAATATCCTTTTCCCGGGCAGAAGGAGGTAAGGCTGCTTTCACACATCTTGTTTTTGCAGTGTGGCTCAATCCGGCTCAAAAACATATGCAACGGATGCGGCGAAAAAAAACGGATCCGTTGCATACGTTTTTCCATGCGGCCCGTCCGTTTTTTGACGGATGCGGCTTGATACTGAGCATGTGCAGTAGAAAAAAACGGTACAATGCGTTTTTTTCGCCGCACAAAAAAACGTGCCAGGCAACGTTCCATCCGGCCACCGCATGAGCTAAATATGCTGCATCCGGCAAAAAACGGACGCAACGCAAGGCTATGCGGCACAATACGGCACTAATGCAAGGGGGACGTAGTTGTACGGGCTTGGCCGTATTCAGTTCATGACGCCACCCATGGTGAGTAGTGTAATGCGGGCTTTACACGCTACGATATATCTAACGAGATGCTTCACATTCCCTACAGTGGTACACACACTGGCCACCCACCCATCCATGGAGGCAACTGAGCAGTGGTGAGTTTCATCCAACCCAAGCGCAGAAAAAAGCGGTCCAACGTTCTGCACAGGCAAACGGAGGAGCGCTACCACTCAACCTCCAAGCAGCTCCATGGGCTGCGATCAGGGTCCGTCATCTGAATCGCTCCACGTGGAGAAGCAATCTGATCTTCTCAAATGGTGGCCTTTCCAAGGTTGCAGTGAAAAGCGGTGGAGGTTGGCATTTCCACTCTGGCATCAGGCTATCCTTTATTTCCCAGGTCTGATCCAAGCCCCTACATTACAGGGGGATGACGGAGGCACGGAAGGGTGCAGGTAATGATGGAGCAGGGGGCATCCCCCCTATGCCCCCGGGGTGCCTCCAGAAGCCCATGCTCTTTCTCGTTCCTGCTCCCTTCCGCGGCCCCCCTGAACAAAAGGATAGCCTTTCTGCCTCCTACCAGTTCTGCTGCTCCCCCCAACCTTGCTCCTCCTCACTCTGAGAGCCGTCTCTCCTTTTCTCGCCGCTTTCCCAACCTCTAAGCATGCTCCCTGACTGTTGTGTTGACAGGCTACCTGATTTGTCCTGCTAGTATTATATGCTTGTCTTAAAGATTAAGCCATGCACGAGTAAGTACACACGGACGGTACAGTGAAACTGTGGATAGTTCATTAAGTAATACAAATTTAAAATAATAATAATAATAATAATAATTTATAAACAGAATTAATGTATTTCTCTTTGTTCAGCCCTCCACAACAGGATGGCCCCTTGGGATAATTAATTGCCTTCCACCGACATAATGTATAGAGATGTAGCAGAGCTCAGTTGCCATGACACTATAACCATATCTGCTTTCCTCATTAGTTATCCATAAGGCTGCAGGTAACTTACCATAAGTCTGCAGGTGATTTACAATAGTACTGTAGGTAATTTACCATAAGACCGCAGGTGATTTACTATATTGCATAATACATCCCCAGGATTAAATGACAAGGTCAGCTCTGCTACATCAGACCAAACACAATATGATTCCTGTGACTCCAACTGTAATCTTATCAGAGCCAGTCTTAGAAGAGCAGTGCAGAACAGAGCCACGTAAGGGTGTGTGCCCACGATCGGTGTGTCCTGCGTTTTCGACGCAGCATGCTTCAGCTGCATCCAAAGCGCTGCATTGTACAGTACAATACAATTTGTTTTCAAATGCATCCAACATACATGTAATATGGCTATGAATCCTCCCATAAGTTTGGTAGCCTCCTGTTTACCTACCCTGCTCCTCCCTGCTTACCTTCCCTGCTCTTCTGTGCTCAGCTGCTGTCTGTATATCTGTAACTTTCTTTATCCAATTTATAACTACAGTCCCCATCATTTTATTCCCTCCCTTCTGTGCTCATCTACCTGTTAAGCAGCGATCCTGCCCAATACGGAGCACTCTACACTGTCCACCTCCCTCCTGCTGTTCCATCTCCTCCTCCTACTCACCTGCATCACAGCAGAAATAATCTGTGAAGTTCTACTGTTTCTACACCAGGAACTGCCACACTGTGCCCTGCAGTCACAGTGTATGTGTATACAGTACCTTGTGAAAGTATTCACCCCCTTGGCATTTTTCGGGTTTTGTTACCTCGAATCCTAAAATTTCATTTTTTTTAAAGTGCTTATATTAGTTCTTGTAAAGAACATGCCTATGATTGAACATTTGGTTTTCGATTTATGGTGAAGCAAACAACAAATAGAACAAAATAACTGAAAACTTCAGTGTGCATAACTATTCACCCCCCTAAAATCAGTTATTTGTAGAGCCTTCTTGTTGCTGCAATTACAACTGCAAGTTGCTTTAAATAAGTCTCTGAGCTTTCCACATCTTCCCACTAGGATTTTTGGCCATTCCTTAGGGCACTACTACTACAGCTCCTTCAAGTAAGACGTCTTTGTGAAATATGTGTCCCAGTTTGTGCATTGCGTGTTGCTCGTTGTAATGCAGCATTAGATGTTCTATGTGATTCAGTTACTTCATTCAGTTCTCTTGCTCTGGCTGCCCTCTGTCGGGCTGTATCAGCAGTTCTTCGACAATTTCGTTCGTCTTTCATTAAGACGCAGGTTAGGCATCCGTATGCGATTCGATTCTCTATGTGCAGCAGCGCGATCAATTTGATCCATCTTTGCAATGCTGCCTCAGTGTTGCCTCACAATGTTGCCTCACAGTGTTGCCTCAGCAACATGTTGCCTCACACTGTTGCCTCAGTGTTGTCTTAGGGCGGCGTTACACAGGACGATATATCGTACGATCGCATGAGCGATCGCACCCGCCCCCGTCGTTTGTGCGTCATGGGCAATTTGTTGCCCGTGGCGCACAAAGTCGGTAACCCCGTCACACGTACTTACCTACCGAACAACGTCGCTGTGGGCGGCGAACATCCTCTTCCTGAAGGGGAAGGGACGTCACACAGCGGCCGCCCAATAGAAGCGGAGGGGCGGAGATGAGCGGGACGTAACATGCCGACCACCTCCTTCTTTCCGCATTGCCGGCGGGATGCAGGTAAGCTGTGTTCGTTGTTCCTGGGGTGTCACACGATATATCGTGCGATCTCATGAGCGATCACACCCGCCCCCGTCATTAGTGCATCATGGGCAATTTGTTGCCCATGGCGCACAAAGTCGGTAACCCCCTGTCACATGTACTTACCTCCCGAACGACCTCGTTGTGGGTGGCGAACATCCTCTTCCTGAAGGGGGAGGGACGTTCGGCGTCACAGCGACGTCACACAGCAGCCGCCCAATAGAAGCGGAGGGGCGGAGATGAGCGGGACATAACATCCCGCCTACCTCCTTCCTTCCGCATTGCCGGCGGGACGCAGGTAAGTTGTGTTCGTCATTCCCGGGGTGTCACACGAAGCGATGTGTGCTGCCTCGGGAACGACGAACTACCGGTGCTCAGAAGGAGGAACGACTTTATGAGAATGAACGACGTGTCAACGAGCAACGATAAGGTGAGTATTTTTGATCGTTCACAGTCGTTCGTAGCTGTCACACGCTACGATAACTCTAACGATGCCAGATGTGCGTCACGGAATCCGTGACCCCCGACGACATATCGCCCGATATATCGAAGCGTGTGACGCCGCCCTTAGTGTTGCCTCACAATGTTGCCTCGGCAACACATTGCCTCACACTGTTGCCACAGTGTTGCCTCAATATTGCCTCACACTGTTGCCTCAGTGTTGCCTCAGTGTTGCCTCACAGTGTTGCCTCGGTAACATATTGCCTCACAGTGTTGCCTCAGTGTTCCTTCAATATTGCCTCACAATGTTGCCTCACAGTGTTGCCTTTGCAACATAGGGCTGTGGATGGTTGCCTCAACAGCCTCGGCAACATAGGGCTGTGGATGACTCATTGCACACAGACACATGGACACGTCCAAATTAGGTATATTGATGGTTTCCTCTGGTGAACAGCAATCTTCACATCTGACCACAGATTCTCTATTGGAGTGAGGTCTAGGCTTTGACTAGGCCATTCCAATACATTTACATGTTTCCCATTAAACTAGTCAAGTGTCGCTTTAGCAGTATGCTTTGGGTCATTGTCTTGTTGAAAGGTAAACCTCCGTCC
Source organism: Anomaloglossus baeobatrachus (assembly GCF_048569485.1). Classification (NCBI taxonomy): domain Eukaryota; kingdom Metazoa; phylum Chordata; class Amphibia; order Anura; family Aromobatidae; genus Anomaloglossus; species Anomaloglossus baeobatrachus. Next base: position 315,449,845 of record NC_134355.1, on the reverse strand, counting down.
CTGTCTCAAATTACTGACAGACTGAAAAGGGTTTTCCCCAAGAATATTCCTGTAATTCGCAAAATCCATCTACCCCTCAACTCGGAACATTTTCTTTGTCTCTGCAGAGTAAAAACATCCCCACATGTAGCGCTGGCATCCCTGCATCCCTTTCTCACCTCTCCGCAGGGACGCCCAGGCTCACTCAATGCCGTGGCCGCGGTCTGTAGCACGTTAATCTGGGTTCCCACGGTCCTTCACCTGGGCGTTCACTGCTTCCTACTCTCGGGGCCTGTGTGCACCGCATAGATCCTCCGGGAATGCTCCTAGTGCATGCGTGCACACCACTGCACTTCTCTTAACACTAGAACTACTGGACTCGTGACACCTATATAGAAATACATAGTGCAAAGTAGTCAAAATGACTGCCTCAGTAGTTCTAGTGTTAAAGGGCCAGAGCGCCATTTTCTGGATTTCCTTCCTATCACTGCGAGGCACTGGGAACTTAAGCCACAATCCCACTAGAGGAGGTGCCTGATCAACGCTATTAGTTATTTAGTGATGTATTCCCTAGCAAGCTAGTTGTCAGATCCCCTTGTCCACTGTGCTTCCCGTTACTGTATACAATGTTCTTGCCTATCTCCCGATCCCTTCTGTACCCCGTTGTCCATCCCAGTGAACCGTGCCATCTGCCTCAGCTACTCCGGTGGTCCCAGCCACAGTGGTGGTCCCAGCCTAACTAGTGACCCTGCCTGTCTTTTCTGGCCATGCCATCTGCCTCAGCCATCCTGGTGGCCCCTGTCTATCTACACTAGAGACTATGCCTATCAGAACCTGTGTCTGACCCTGTCCTGGGGAACAGCTCCCGCAGTCCCGGTCTCTGACCTGTGAATGAGACTTGGCATCTGCCTTGCGGCAGGCAATGATTCAGTCCACTCAATTGCTGCGGTTGATGTTACTCTACTCATGGCAAAAGGTGCAACAACCCAGTACTGTCTTCTACCAAGCTGGACTCCAGGGAATCCCATCTTCACAGACTCCCAAGCCGCCGGTACCGTGTGAGATGAATCGTTCCTGCACCTTTAGTTTCACCAGCGGTAAACAGACAAAATCTTGGCTGAGCTCCAGTTACCAGCCCCAAGCTACACACAGGTACTCAAGCAGTACTCAAGCAGCTTCAGGCCATGCCAGCTCTGTGGCTGCCGCGCCACCACACCAACTGTCCTCCGGCCCCCCACTGCTATTTTGTCCTCTGCTTCTCTCTGACTGCTCCTCTGGTCCACCCGACACCGGGAGCCAGGCCGGACTCCAGTCCTCACATCGCCCAGACTGCGGGTCCCACAGAACTCTCCCTTTCACCTCTTGTTCTTCTCACACCTCACTCCTGACTCTTGACTAAACTCTTTCCTGTCACAGACTTAACTGACTCACTTCCTGCCAGCTCCCATCTACCACACCACTGTTCCCTCCCATTGCTGGGTCTCCCCCCACAGATTGGATGCCCCATTTAACCAATGGGTTCCCATCCCTGTCATCTGTTGCTAGGCAGTCTCCCAGCCTGGTGTTGGGGTGTAGGTGTGTACCTGATTATGCTGGTATGTTGTTAGTGGCTTTTACCAACACAGGAGTCCTTAGAATCCAGGATGGGTATCACACCTCCGGGAGATGCATTACCCTGTGGCTAACTATGTATCCTGGTGTCTCAGGGTCACCACATTCCCCCTTGGTATAATCCAGCCCGTCCGCGGGCTGCAAAGACAAATACACAAAGAGAAACCGCAATATATATATATTTTCAGAAACATTAACATGGTAGCATTTGCTTTGTAACGACCACATCCCCTTCCACCACCCACAGTCTCTGAGGCCACGGTCCCATGGGCCCTCTCCCAAAGTCCTTGGTGATATTTCCCTGTGGGGCAAAAGGGGCAAAACAAGGTGGGCAGTCATAGGGGAGAACATCACCGCTTTCCTTGATGATGGGGGTCCCAGCCTGCTCCGCTGCAGACCCATCCTGCTCCTTCCTGCTCTCCCATGGGAATTATCAAAGTTCAAACATTTCAAACTGGAAGCTGGGAAAAGGGGAGGAAGCGGGGACTGGTACTTCAGCTGTGACCCCTGCTGGCCGAACCTCCTCATCCAGGCATACCAGCCCCACTCCCCACTTTGGGGTCAGTCCGGAAATGCTCAGTCCCGGATTATCATCTTCCGGGTCCGGGTGGTCCTCTGCCGGGTCCCCAGCAGCGGGTTGGGCCACTGCCTGGTCACCGGCAACTTCTCGCTCTGTTGTCGGGTTTTCTGGCACTGGTCCTGGGGTCATCTGGACTGGTTGCGTGGTGGCCTGGTTCTTCGCGGCCGGGTTGAGGGTCTGGGTAAGGGCCGACTGGGTTAGGAGCAACAATGGGGCCAGGGAGGATGTTGAGCTTACCTCCCCTGCATGCAGCACCCTGGTCTCATTGGCCCGCATGGCCGCCACCGCCTCCATCACGCCTGCTCTCCGCTCCTTGATCTGCTGCCACTGCCGTCCATCTTGCTCTCCCCCTTGGTGTTTCTTCACCACTTTCGCGGGTCTAGAGCACTGTGGGACTTCAGGGTCAGGCAGCTGTGACACTTCCGTCCTCGGAGGCGTCTTGGGCAGGACCTCTGTTTTCATGCCCTTTTGCAGCTTTCGTGCCCTTTGTAGGTGTGACGCAGTAATATTCACAGTCCAAAAATGGCGGCAAAGTTAAAACTTTTATGCAAACTGTTCACAAGGTGCGCTTGTCACCTGTTTTCATGGGTCTAGTCAGGATCCTGCCGACTACGCCAAAAACTGACATGCCCGAGGGCTTGGGGTATTCGGTCCTGGGAGTGTTCAACACTCAGGGGGATGGTCGTGGCCGGTTCCCGATCCCCGACCCTGGGGGGTCGGTCAAAAAAAAATAAATAAAGAGGGGATGAAAATAAAAAGGGGATTTGTAGTGACTACGCCACTCGCGGTTTGCGGCCAGATATGGGGGCCACCGCTGTAGAGTCCTGCTGGCGCTGATGGAATATGCAGCTCTGATGACTTGGGCCCTCCGCAAGCAGGGCCAGGCCCCGGCAGGTGATGATGGTGGTAATAGTGTTTGGAGCAGGTGTTGCGGTGCAGGATGCTGGCAATAATTCAGTCCACACGAGTGCAGCGGTTGATGTCACTTTACTCAGAGTAAAAAGGTGCAGCCGCCTGGTACTGTCTTCTACCAAGGTGGACTCCAGGGATTCCCTTATTCTCAGACTCCCATGCCGGTACCTTGTCAGATGAACCCTTCCTGCACCTCCAGTGTCACCAGCGTTTAACAGACAGAACCTGGGCTAAGCTCAGTTACCAGCCCCAGGCTACACACAGGTACTCAAGCAGCTTTGGCTTCTGCCAGCTCTGGGGCTGCGGCGCCACCAGACTAACTGGCGTCTCTGGCCCCTCACTGCTCTTGTCCTCTGCTCCTCTCTGCCCACTCCTCTAGTCCACCCGACACCGGTGGCCAGGCCGAACCCCAGTCCTGACATCGCCCAGACTGCGGGTCCCACAGAACTCTCCCTTCAACCTCTTTCCTGTCACAGACTTAACTGACTCACTTCCTGCTAGCTCCCATCTATCACACTACTGTTCCCTCCCCTTGCTGGGTCTCCCCCCACAGATTGGATGTCCCATTTAACCAATGAGTGCCCATCCCTGTCATCTGTTGTTAGGCAGTCTCCCAGCCTGGTGTTGGGGTGTAGGTGTGTACCTGATGGTGGTGGTGTGTTGTTAGTGGCTTTTACCGACACAGGAGTCCTTAGAATACAGGGTGGGTATCTCACCTCCAGGAGATGCATTACCCTGTGGCAACCTGGTGTCTCAGGGGTACCACATGAGCGTTACAGTTTGAGCAGACCATGGACTCTGCTGACTCTGGCTGTCTGCCTCTGTTGGAAATATACCAAAAGATGTCGCCGACGCTTTAATTGGGACCCAAAACAATGCAGAATTTCATCAACCAGTGCACCCTGTATTTTGAACTGCTGCTCCACCAGTTTTCTTTAGACAGGTCAACAGTGGTGATATCGCACCTCGGTGGGGAAGCTCTCGCTTAGGTCAATCTCCTATGATAAAGAAATGACCCAATTACAGCTGACACTGTGGAATTTATGTAGGCCTTCCGAAGAGTCTATGATGAGTTGGGCCATGTCATGTCTGCTGCATCTTCCCTTCTACAGTTGTGCCAAGGAGTCCAGACTGTGGGTCAATATTTGGTTCAATTCTGTACTCTCTCTTCTGAACTTGGATGGAATATTAAGGTACTGGTGTCCACCTTTTGTGAAGGTTTGAGAATCAAGGACGAAATGACTGGTCATGACATTTCAGTTTCTCTGGATGATCTTATATCCTTAGCCACACTTGTCGATTACAGGTTTGAAGATCAATCCATGGAAGTAGCCCATGAAAGGTGACCTACACGTCCAGCACCAGCCTTCCAGAGACCATTGGCTCCTCAGGCTCCAGCTTCCGCCCCGGTGCCTGAACCCATGCAAGTGGATGATATCAAAATGTGTGAATAATGACAAGGACACTCCAAACCTTGGAACTATGCTTCTACTGTGAAAATGCAGAGCACTTCATCCAGGCCTTTCCTTTGAGACCAGAACCCTCTCAGATAGGCTCAGTAATGGAGTCTTCCTCAGCAAAAGCAATTCTTCTTCTTTGTTGGCCTTGATCAGCAGACATGTGCAACTAAAAGGTGAGGGTGACCTGAGCCTGTTATCCTCTTAGATCACACTGTCAAACTCTGTCAGCACAATCTAAAGCACTCCGGCGGGGATTGCATCCTTCTCCACCGCCATCGGCGTCCCACGTGATGCGATCATGACGGGTTGCCATGGCAGCGTGGTGTCAGATGATCACCCCTGTCGCTACCATGACATGTTTCCTGTGAGCGCCAGCTCTTGCAGAAATACAGCGTTGAAGCATCCATCTAATCAGGAGAAATGATCGGACTATGCAGTCATAAATTAGTAAAATCTACTAGTAAAGTCAGTATAAAAATGTAAAAAAATATTTTTTAAAAATATTTAAAAAAAATCTAAAAGTTCAAATCATTTGTCTTTTGCCCCATTAATACTAAAACTATAATAATAAAAAAACCCGCATATTTGGTATTGTCGAGTTCAGAAATGCCCGATCTATCAAAATATAAAATCAATGAATCTGATCGGTAAACATCGTAGTGAGAAAAAAATTCAAAACACCTAAGTAACGCAAAAACAAAACATAAAAAATAAGCCATCGCTGAGCCCCATATCATGAAAAATGAGAATACTATTGGTCTCAGAAAATGACGACAAAAGCGCTTTTTTTTTTTTTTTTGCATACTTCTGACTTTCTTTTTACCACTTAGATAAAAGTAAAACTATACATATTTGGTATATCCAATCTAACTCAAGATTGATTAGGTCACAATAGCATAAATCCAAAGACAGACTCCCATATCATGAATACATTTTTTTTTTTTATTGCATAACACTCATAAAAAACATTAAAATCAATAGGAGATATGGAAATTGATACATAAAAGATACCAGGGGCCCCTCTTATGAAGTGGTAATATGAAACGGACGTTAGGGGTACACCTGTGGCAGAGAAATACAGTGGTAATGTATTGGTGTTTTCTTGTATGACTGTGGGATACCTGGAGTGCTCTCGGACACGGTGAGGTGGAGCACAGCAGTTATATTCTTATGGGATTACCCTTAATATATATATATTTTTTATGCTGTGTTCCTTCCCATTCCTTGCCCTAGAGACTAATTTGATTGTATGTAGGTGTGCCACCCCCACGACAGCCAACGGACTGCTCGGACCCGGATCCACAGTGGCTCGAGGGGTCTCCGGATCCGAGGCGGAGTCGCGCGGCTACCTCGGAATAAAAAGGGGGAATGTTTTGGGTGGTGAATGGGATAATGTTCGTGACGCCACCCACGGTGTGTGGTAACGTGATGGACCACCGCTGCCGTTTGGGGGGGAGCCCGGGGACGATGGTGTGGCAGCTCGAGATGTTAACCCCTCTGTGGGCAGGGGGAGTGGTGTCCCGGGACTCGGTGATGGATGGAGTGGGGAACTTGTCTGGGGTGAAGGGATATCGGGTACTCACACAGTCCAAAGTCACTGATGCTGACATCAGGTAAACCAAACTCTTGAATGCTCTGTCCCTGTTGGTCGAGCACACTGGGTTCGTGCCCCTTTGGTGTTGCTGGTTGGTCTGAAGTCTTGTCCCTTGGCACTGTGTGTCTCTCATATGGATCCCTTTCACTTGAAATTACTCGGGTCCCGCTCACCTGCGTGGCTAGCAGGGTGAGCTTGCTCTCAGGGTTCACGCTTGGGATTTTCTGGACGGTTGTGGGATGTCCTATCCCCCTCATTGAGCTAGTACCCCAATTCTGGAGCGGGTGGGGAATGGTTCCTGAAGACTCCATTCCCGTCGGGTGAATTACTGGGCTGCGTGAAGCTTCTTCCCAGCCTAAGGTCCACGTACCCCGTCGTGCCCTGGCCCCTGCTCGGTTGTAGCACAAGGCAGCCGGTCTGCTCTCAGTAGCAGCACCTTGTCACTACCCCCTTTGACCGGGGTTCCAGCGCCTTCTGGCCAGGCCAACGTCTGGCACCTGGGACGGGTACAGGATCCCAGCTCCACAGCATGACCTGTCCTGTCACCGCTGTCTCACTGCTCAACTACTACTCCCTACTGACATCTCTGCCCTCCCTCTTCCATCCCTCCATCTGGGTGGCCCTATTCCCTTCAGGCTGCCCAATGGGTGATTGGTGTTTGGTGAGTGTGGTGCTGTGTTCCTCAGGATTTATGTATACCTGTTGGTAGCAACACCAAATTGACAGGGTCTGTAACCAAGGAGGAGCTGGTACCATGCAGAAGGGCAGATTACACGGCACCCTTGTGACGACCTGATAGGCCAGGGCATATGGTGGTCTTCTAGCTAATTAAGGAGTGGGATTGATTGATCGCTCACATACAGTTAGGTCCCGAAATATTTGGACAGTGACACAATTTTCGCGAGTTGGGCTCTGCATGCCACCACATTGGATTTGAAATGAAACCTCTACAACAGAATTCAAGTGCAGATTGTAACATTTAATTTGAAGGTTTGAACAAAAAAATCTGATAGAAATTGTAGGAATTGTACACATTTCTTTACAAACACGCCACATTTTAGGAGGTCAAAAGTAATTGGACAAATAAACCAAACCCAAACAAAATATTTTTATTTTCAATATTTTGTTGCGAATCCTTTGGAGGCAATCACTGCCTTAAGTCTGGAACCCATGGACATCACCAAACGCTGGGTTTCCTCCTTCTTAATGCTTTTCTAGGCCTTTACAGCTGCAGCCTTCAGGTCTTGCTTGTTTGTGGGTCTTTCCGTCTTAAGTCTGGATTTGAGCAAGTGAAATGCATGCTCAATTGGGTTAAGATCTGGTGATTGACTTGGCCATTGCAGAATGTTCCACTTTTTTGCACTCATGAACTCCTGGGTAGCTTTGGCTGTATGCTTGGGGTCATTGTCCATCTGTACTATGAAGCGCCGTCCGATCAACTTTGCGGCATTTGGCTGAATCTGGGCTGAAAGTATATCCCGGTACACTTCAGAATTCATCCGGCTACTCTTGTCTGCTGTTATGTCATCAATAAACACAAGTGACCCAGTGCCATTGAAAGCCATGCATGCCCATGCCATCACGTTGCCTCCACCATGTTTTACAGAGGATGTGGTGTGCCTTGGATCATGTGCCGTTCCCTTCCTTCTCCAAACTTTTTTCTTCCCATCATTCTGGTACAGGTTGATCTTGGTCTTATCTGTCCATAGAATACTTTTCCAGAACTGAGCTGGCTTCATGAGGTGTTTTTCAGCAAACTTAACTCTGGCCTGTCTATTTTTGGAATTGATGAATGGTTTGCATCTAGATGTGAAGCCTTTGTATTTACTTTCATGGAGTCTTCTCTTTACTGTTGACTTAGAGACAGATACACCTACTTCACTGAGAGTGTTCTGGACTTCAGTTGATGTTGTGAACGGGTTCTTCTTCACCAAAGAACGTATGTGGCGATCATCCACCACTGTTGTCATCCGTGGACGCCCAGGCCTTTTTGAGTTCCCAAGCTCACCAGTCAATTCCTTTTTTCTCAGAATGTACCCGACTGTTGATTTTGCTACTCCAAGCATGTCTGCTATCTCTCTGATGGATTTTTTCTTTTTTTCAGCCTCAGGATGTTCTGCTTCACCTCAATTGAGAGTTCCTTAGACCGCATGTTGCCTGGTCATAGCAACAGCTTCCAAATGCAAAACCACACACCTGTAATCAACCCCAGACCTTTTAACTACTTCATTGATTACAGGTTAACGAGGGAGACGCCTTCAGAGTTAATTGCAGCCCTTAGAGTCCCTTGTCCAATTACTTTTGGTCCCTTTAAAAAGAGGAGGCTATGCATTACAGAGCTATGATTCCTAAACCCTTTCTCTGATTTGGATGTGAAAACTCTCATATTGCAGCTGGGAGTGTGCACTTTCAGCCCATATTATATATATAATTGTATTTCTGAACATGTTTTTGTAAACAGCTAAAATAACAAAACTTGTGTCACTGTCCAAATATTTCTGGACCTAACTGTATTTATTGAGCTGTCCTTGTATCACTCTGGAGAGTCCTGGAACGCAAAAAAACTTTCACATTTATATAGTTTGATATAAATATTTATTTATCTGTTTGATATTTATTTGGTGCACATTGACATATATTTATATTTTTTTTATACCATATTATATTTGCACCTAAGTGTGTTCTAAGGCATTTTTTAGGGGGCTACTTTTACTTCTCTTGAATTTTTGTGCTTTCATCTTTTTACAAATTTCCATTTACTCCTTTTAGCCTACACTGGGTTCTAGGTTCTCTTTTGTACTATACAATATTTAATAGGTGTACACTAATTTTATTTAAAGTGATATAATTTGTTGCATTTGCATTTTTTATATAATTATTTATACTAATATCGCACTATTTAAGACATATTCTTATTGAATTTTTATTAGTGTATTTTCTAAATGAATCAATATATATATAATATACTAGCTGTAGTACCCGGCTTCGCCCGGGTTAATAACTGTTGTTAACAAAATAGAATGTATTAACATTCACGGGATAGAATGTATAAATAGAATGTATTAACGCCCAGGATAGTAACTGTCTCTCTGTTTCTCTCCCATTCTCTGTCTGTCTCCCCCTCTGTATATATCTCTTTGTCTCTCTCTCTATCTCTTTGTCTGTCTGTCTCTTTCCCTGTCTGTCTCTGACTGTCTCTGTCTCTTTCTCCATCTGTCTCAATCTCTTTCCCTGTCTGTTTATCTATCTCTGTCACTTTCCCTGTCTGTCTCTTTCCCTGTCTGTCTCTTTCCCTCTTTCCCTGCCTGTCTCTTTCCCTGTCTGTCTCTTTCCCTGTGTCTGTCTCTTTGTCTGTCTCTTACCCTGTCTGTCTCTTTCCCTTTCTTTCCCTGTCTGTCTGTTTCCCTGTGTCTGTCTCTTTCCCTGTCAGTCTGTCTCTTTGTCTGTCTCTTTGTGTCTGTCTCTTACCCTGTCTATGTCTGTTTCTTACCATGTCTGTGTCTGCCTCTTTCCCTGTCTGTGTCTGTCTCTTTCCCTGGCTGCATTGTGACACGCCAACATTCCATATAAGGGAGTGGCTGTGCACTCTTCTGAAGTTCTGGCTGCACTGTGGCTCCCAGCTCCATTCGCTCGAATGGAGGCAGGTTTTTTGACGAATAACTGTAAAGCGCGGGGTTAAAATTTCCCCTCAAAACATAGCCTATGACGCTCTCGGGGTCCAGACGTGTGAGTGTGCAAATTTTTGTGGCTGTAGCTGCGACGGTGCAGATGCCAATCCCGGACATACACACACACACACACGCATTCAGCTTTATATATTAGACTAGCTGTAGTACCTGGCTTCGCCCAGGTTAATAACTGCTGTTAACAAAATAGAATGTATTAACAAAACTGTATTCTGCACACACAAAAAAACAGAAAACAAATAGATATAAATGTAATTATAATGTCTGTCTCCCCCTCTGTATATATCTCTCTGTCTCTCCCTCTATCTCTTTGTCTGTCTGTCTCTTTCCCTGTCTGTCTCTGACTGTCTGTCTCTTTCTCCGTCTGTCTCAATCTCTTCCCCTGTCTGTCTATCTATCTCTGTCACTTTCCCTGTCTCTTTCCCTGCCTGTCTCTTTCCTTCTCTTTCCCTCTCTTTCCCTGTCTGTCTCTTTCCCTCTTTCCCTCTGTCTCTTTCCCTGTGTCTGTCTCTTTGTCTGTCTCTTTACCTGTCTTTGTCTGTCTCTTACCCTGTCTGTCTCTTTCCCTGTCTGTCTGTTTCCCTGTGTCTGTCTCTGTCTCTTTATCTGCGTCTGTCTCTTTACCCGTCTGTGTCTATCTCTTAACCTGTCTCTCTTTCCCTCTCTTTCTCTTTCCCTGTCAGTCTGTCTCTTTGTCTGTGTCTGTCTCTTACCCTGTCTGTCTGTTTCTTACCCTGTCTGTGTCTGCCTCTTTCCCTGTCTGTGTCTGCCTCTTTCCCTGTCTGTCTCTTTCCCTGGCTACATTGTGACACGCCAACATTCCATTTAAGGGCGTGGCTGCGCATTCTTCTGAAGTTCTGGCTGCACTGTGGCTCCCAGTTCCATTCGCTTTAATGGAGGCAGGTTTTTTGGTGAATAACTGTAAAGTGCGGGGTTAAAATTTCCCCTCGAAACATAGCCTATGACGCTCTCGGGGTCCAAAAGTGTGCAAAATTTTGTGGCTGTAGCTGCAACGGTGCAGATGCCAATCCTGGACATACATACACACATACATACATACATACATACATTCAGCTTTATATATTAGATTTTTTATATGTATTTTTTACATAATTGATTGTATTTTTAAATAGGAATATTTATATTTATTCATCAGGAGACCAACCCAACAATATTAAAAATTTCTTGTAAAGTTTTTGTATAATTATTACCTACCACGCATAATTCCGTAAATGTATCAATCTGTAATAATACTTGTCTACATTTACTGCCCTGGTGTATTTTTTGTATCAATTTCCATATCTCCTATTAATTTTAATGTTTTTTATATGTGTTATGCAATAAAGAAAAAAATAATTTTATTCATGATATGGGAGTCTTTGTCTTTGGATTTATACATATTTAGCATCTCCGAACATTTACTGTTCTGGGAAATCATATTGCCATGTTTTACCATATTGTGAAAAAAAAACAATTGCAATTTCACAGCATTTGGAATTTTTTTCCCATTTTCCAGTATACTATATGGTAAAACTAATGGTGTCATTCAAAAATACAACTCGTTCTTCAAAAAATATGCCCTGATATGGCTATATTGACAGAAAAATAAAAAAGTTATGGCTCTTGGAAGAAGAGAAAAGGGGAAAACAAAAAGCGGAAAATCGCCAGAGATAAAGGGGTTAATCTTGTAGTATGATTCCACAGGTCAGTATGAGTTTGTAGATACCAAACATGTATAGTTTTATTTCTATTTAAGTGGTGAAAAAAAATTCAGACATTTGTAAAATAAATAAATAAATAAATACGTCATCATTTTCTGAGACCCGTATTGTTCTTCTTTTTCGAGATTTGGGACTGTGTGACAGCTTATTTTTTGCAAAATGGGATGATGTTTTTAATTATACCATTTTTGGGTAGATGTGATGTTTTATCATCTCTTATTGTATTTTATTGCGATATTGAAGTGACCAAAAAAATGTAATTCTGTCATTTTTATTTTGTTTGTCATTATGCCCTTCACTGATCAGATAAATTTATTTTATATTTTGATATAGAGCGGGCATTTCTAAAAGAGGGGATTCAAAATATGTGTTTTTGTTTGTCTTTTAATTGTTTTATTTTCAATGGAGCAAAAGGGAGGTGATTTGCACTAAATATTTGTTTTTTAATTTTCATCATATTTTTTTTTTTAAAAAATTTTTTTTGACACATTATTGTTTTTACAAATCCATTTGCTTAAATGCAGCCCCAAGCGTTCAAGGAGACTCCACCGTGTTTTACAGTTGCTTGTCGACACTCATTATCTGTGATGTACTGAAGTGCCATGTGTCCACCAGAAACATTGACTTTGAGGGCCCATTGTTCAGTTACATGCAAATATTACTTTGTTCTCTTTCACAAATTTGAATATGGCTCTATATAATAATAAACTGGGTAGTTTGTTAAATGAGTCACAACATTCTTCGGGTCTGCACCTAGTTACAGGTGTGGCCAGAAACTAAAACCTATTTTAAAGGGAACCTGTCACCACTTTTTTGGACTATAAGCTGTGGCCACCACCACCGGGTTCTTATATACAGCATTCTAACATGCTGTATATAAGAGCCCAGGCCGCTGTGACAACATAAAAAACACTTTCTAATACTTACCTAACGGTCGCGCTGTGGTGGAATAGGGCCATATGGGCGTCTCCGTTGTCCGGTGCCAGCGCCTCCCCTTTCGGCCCTAGCCACACTCCTAGCCACACCCAGTTGGCAGTAAGGGTCATTCAGCAGATGCCCCGGACTGTTCATTCATACTCATAGCAGTCATAATTTTCTTATATTTCTATGTGTCACTATATGACATGTTGCTTATTTGTGTCTATAAGGCCGTGCTCACACGTTGCATAAATTCTGTGTCTTTTTGTTTCTGCCGCTGTCTGCACCAAACTACACAATAACAATCTTCTCAGATTTTTCCATTTTTGCTGCATTTTTTCTGCCTTTTCTCCATTATTTAATGTGTTTTTGGTTCAGATGTGAATCTGCGTTTTTAAGTGTTTTTATGTACAGAGAAGCTTTTTCCTGCATTTTTTTAAGCTCCACATAGAAACCTCCAGAGAAAAAAACCCTGAAAACCGCAGAATTCAGGAGCGTCTTTTCATGGAATCACATCCACTTTGCTTGGACAATTAAACACAGCAGAATAAATGTGCAAAAAAACCAGCAGAAAAAAATGCAGCATTTACACTACATGTGAATATGGACTAATTGTCCAAGTAAACTGGATGAGACGTCATGAAATCTCCGCCCCTGGTGCGTGTATAGATGCCGCTGATCTGTGTGGATTTGCTGTTTTTTTCTTTATAAGCTTCAGGATTCACATCTGCAACAAACATGTATCAAATAAGGGGGACAATGTATAAATAATACCGCAAACACACAATAATCAGAGGAGATTGCTGCTCGTGGTGCAGACACCTGCAGAAAAAATGCAGCATTTACGCTACGTGTGAACACGGCCTCAGTGATACATTTTTATCACATTTTTTATGGGTTTTAATAAAGAAAAATATTAAATTGCGCCATTTTTTTCCGCCATTTACCGATCCCCATAAATAATCTGATCACTGCATTGTTCGGGTCGTTACGATTACAGGGACACGAAATATGTCCATGTTATTTGCTGATTTGTGATGTTTAATATTTTATAAAAAAGTGTAATAAAATTACATTATTCTATTTTTTTTATTATTTTTAGTAATTTTATTAGAAGAAAAAAAAACCCCTCTTTTCCTCTCCCTCTAGAATACAGGAGATAGACGCTGCTCTGTACAATGGAGCTCTGTGTCCTGTGTAATCAGGGCTTCTTTGTAGGTTCATTTATGTAAAATCCTCCTTTTGACATCATCACTTCCTAGTCGTGGCTCAACAGCTTAGACCAGGAAGAAAGCCTAGGAGGGCTGCTGGGCACAAGTTTTGATAGTTGCTGGTTTGAATCCAAGGTGGTGAAGATAAAAAAAAATAATTGTATTTGTATTTTTTTCCCCTCATTTCTTTATAGTAGTTTTACGGGAACAAATTAATCTGACTCCTTCACCTACAAAGAGATGCAGTATCTATCTATCTATCTATCTATCTATCTATCTATCTATCTATCTATCTATCTATATCTATCCCTCTATCTATCTATCTATATCTATCCCTCTATCTATCTATATCTATCCCTCTATCTATTCATCTGTCCATCTACCTATCTGTCTGTCTATCTATCTATCTGTCTGTCTGTCTATCTAGCTATCTATCTATCCCTCTGTCTGTTATTGATCTATTATATATCTATCATGTATCTATCTATCTATCTATGATTCTTTCTATCTATCTATGATTCTATCTATCTATCTATCCATCTATCAATGATTCTATCTATCTATCTATGATTTTAGCATTCTATCTATCAATGATTCTATCTATCAATGATTCTATCTATCTATCTATGATTCTATCTATCTATCAATGACTCTATCTATCTATGATTCTATCTATCTATCATGTATGTATCTATCTATTATCTGTCATGTATCTATATATCCCTCTATCATCCATCCATCCCACAATCATCCATCCCACAATCATCCATCCATCCCTCTATCATCCATTCATCCCTCTATCATTCATCCATCCATTCCTCCTTCTATTCCTCCCTCTATCCCTCCCTCTATCCATCCCTCCCTCCATTCATCCATCCATCCATCCATCCATCCCTCCATTCATCCATCCCTCCATCCATCTTTGCAGCTGAATAATCTGCTTCTGGTTTTTCACCTGCAATATAAAGGTCAAGATAACCAAAACTTCCTATGCTTTTCAATACAGGCAGTGGCTCAGTGGTAGAGCTGCTGCCTATGGAACAATGAGCTGCCCCGAAAATCCAGACCTGATGAGAATTTAATTTGATTTATTCACTGCACTGAGGGGAGGAGCCGGGACATCAGCTGTGGGCTGCGGGACACACCTCTAAAATCGGAGCAGTCCCGAAAGAATCCCGAACGGTTGGGAGGTATGTCACTAGGCACCACCAGTTGTCTACACTTTATACCCAACCCCCATTTCCTTCACTATACATCATTTACTCCCATTTTTTTCTAAACTTTTACTTTAGATACATACAGTTAGTTCCTATTGATGAAGGTCAATATTGTGACTGAAACGTCTGATGATGACTGAACTGTTGGCTGTTGTTAGTTGTTAATAATAAAAAAATCATCAATTTTGCATCGTTTTGGAGTGCCTAGCCTGATTATATGGTTTTAAGTTACAACATATGCCCAGTAGTTCCTGGTCAGTTTGCAATATGCACAGTGACCTTTCACTTATTCAAAGGCACTGTTTAGAAATAACAAGCTTGCAAGACAGTGCACTGTCAGTGTGCATTGCAAGAAGAATAGCAAGAAAAGCAGAAATCAGTCACTCCCCCACAAATGACATCACATGCAGTGACCAGAATCTACTGAGCATATGCTGGAATTGACAACCGATGCATGCTGAGTGGATGTGCAGCATAGCCCAAACCCTGATACAGACGTCACTGATAATGTTTAATTTCATGGAGAAAGCAGAGGCTGCTGCTTCTGATGATTACTCATTTAACTATCCCAACATTCACTGTGATTCTCAAACAAAGCAGGGAAGTAGAAAACAAAAGCATTAGAGTAATGGGGAAGGGGTATGGATTTATTAACCAAAGTACAGGGTGGGCCATTTATATGGATACACCTAAATAAAACGGGAATGGTTGGTGATATCAACTTCCTGTTTCTTGTTCATTAGTATATGAGAGGGTGGGAAACTTTTCACTATGGGTGGTGACCATGGCAGCCATTTTGAAGTTGGCAATTTTTGATTCAACTTTATTTTTTCCAATGGGAAGAGGGTCATGTAGCACATCAAACTTATTGAGAATTTCACAAGAAAAACAATGGTATACTTGGTTTTAACGTAACCTTATTCTTTGATTAGTTATTTATAATTTTATGACCACTTATAAAATGTGTTCAAAGTGCTGCCCATTGTGTGGAATTGTCAATGCAACCCTCTTCTCCCACTCTTGACACACTGATAGCAACGTTGCAGAAGAAATGCTAGCACAGGCATCCAGTATCCGTTGTTTCAGATGCTGCACATCTTGTATCTTCACAGCATAGACCATTGCCTTCAGATGACCCCAAAGATAAAAGTCTAAGGGGTCAGATCGGAAGACCTTGGTGGTCATTCAACTGGCCCACGATGACTAATCCACTTTCCAGGACACTGTTCATGTAGGAATGCTCGGACCTGACACCCATAATGTGATGGTGCACCATCTCCCTGCCGAGTTCTACTAAAAAATATTGCATGCCACTGTGCCTAGAGTAATATAGGCTTTGTTACTGTTTTGAAGACACATGGTGGTCACTCCAATAAAATAATGATTTAAATTAAGATTTCTGTATTGTTCATGCAATTTGACATTTCTTAATTGATAAAGAAATAAACTCTAAACACTTTTATTAAGTATTTTATTTCTATAATGCCAGCCAAAGGCATAGCTAGGGGTTCAGCTCAAGGGAGGCAAAACACTTGATCGGCCCCATAACAAGATAGCCACTTTACAACTAAGGTTGCGAACCTTGACTGTATGTATATGGGACTCCAGCAGATAATGATGGTGTTTATGAAAAAGGCCACTAAAGGGACAAAAATAAATGAAAAATAAAAAAAAAACAAGTTTTTAAAAAAATTTAAAAACTTAAGAACTAAAAAATTTGAATAATAATTTAGAAAATAATAAATATATATTTGGTATTGCCACATCCATACAAGTTGGATATATTAAAATATGAAATTGTTCGCCCCGCAACTCTTCTTTGCCACTTTGTCCCATCACACCGGATGTATAGTATCTGAAATTCTCAGCTCTGCTACATCTGAGTGAGAAAGTCAGATATAGCAGAGCCAAATCAAATGTAGCGTCTCTGAGAGTCTCAGCTTTCCTACATCTGAATGAGAGAGTCAGATATATGATCCTGAAGTTTATTTCTTATCTGTCCAGTTTCTTATTCGGGGCTGCAGTTGGTTTCTTATTCGGCAGTTTCTTATTTGGCAATTAATTCTTTTCTTTTTTTTTTACAGGTTTAACAACAAAAATACGGTATCTCAACAATAAAATAAAATGCAGTGAGGTACCCTAATGTGAATACACGTAAAAGCAGCTAAAATAATAAAACTGGCACAAAAATGTGCATCAAATTGGGCAATAAAGTATGTCATTGAAAGGGATAAATTGCTTTGGGCCACTGATATGGCAAAGAGCACACACACACAGAAAGTGATGCCCTACATCTCATTCAGGTCACTCAAGCCCGGCCCAAATGAGTTCTGGGCATTAGAACTGGCATCAAAATGGGCAAAAAGCCAATTTTCAAGGATTTGAATAAGTAACTGGTGTTTTTATGGCTTTGAGCCACTTATCTCACATCGCCAATACACTAAGGCTATGTGCCCACGGGGACAGTGTCCTGCGGATATATCCGCAGGACATTCCGCAGGTGCTCCCAGGAAACAGCACCACAACTTCTGTCTGTTTCCATGCTGCGGAATGTCCTGCGGATATGGTGCGGGCATTCTGCATTGAGGATACAGTACCATGGCTTCGGCTCTGCATCTTCAATGCAGAACAAGTGCTGCAGTGATCTGGGGAGTTCATACTTACCTCCATCATGCAGCACCTTGCTTTCCGGCAGCCGGGTCACTCTCTCAGCGTCTGCAGGAGAAGGTGGGTGGACCTGAACTAGCTCTGGCTGTCACATGACCGCCCACCTCTTCCTTCCTGTACCTGGATTCACCGCGCTTCTGTACACCGGACGAAGAAAGTGACTCTGGTGAGGCAGGTAAGTATATGGGACCCTGCGGAGAAATCCGCAACAATAATTGACATGCTGCAGATTTTTCCACACGAAAATCCGCACGATTTCCACTGCAGAAAAATCCGCAGCGTGGGCACAGCATTTCCCAAATGCCATAGAAATGGCTGGGGAGTAGCTGTGCTGCAGATTTCTGGAAAATCCGCGGCAAAATCCGCGCATTTTCCGCAGCGTGGGCACATAGCCTTATAGTGATGCCCACTTCAAATTCAGGGCACTCATGCCTGATCCAAATGGTTTCTGGGCATCAGAACTGGCATCAAAGTTAGCAAAAAGCCAATTTTCACAGATTTGAATATACTAGAGGTCAAAATTAGAGAACAATGTGCTTTTTCAGAAATAATGTAATCTACATTGATGAACATTTGAAAGCTTTTTTGTAAGGGGTACACCATGCCACCAGAACAGTGTTTTACAAAAGAGCCAAAGTTTATCAACATAAACACTTTATTTTGCCCAAAACGGGATTATCATAATCAGAGAACAACAATGACTGTAGCACAGAGAAATATTATAAGTAAATTTTCTGAAATTAACAACCGTCATCAATCAGTAGGATGTGTACAGGCCTTTGCTCTTAATGACTTCAGCACATCTGCGGCCACAGGACATCTCTAATCTTTCACACTGCTCTGGTGTGATTTTGGTCCTCTCTTCTTCCAGCCTCTTCAACAGTTTTTTGACTGTTGTGGGTTTCTTGGCCATAACTTTGTCACCAAGGATATTCCAGAGGTTTTCTATTGGGTTTAGATCAGGACTCTTGGCTAGACATTTCATTTTTTCAATGTTTTCTGTTTCAAGGAACGGCTTTACCCATTTTGCTGTGTGACCGGGGATATTGTCCTGCATGAAGATTGCTGGCTGAGTGATGAACTCAAGTAATGAACCATGTGTTGTTGAAGAAGGTTCTGGTACTCACTTGTGTTTACTCTACCATGCAGCTGTAAGAGAGGTCCAACTCCTCCTGCAGAAAACATTCCCCAAACCATGACACTTCCTCCACCACCTTTCACTGACTTCTTAACACACTTTGGGTTCAGTCTTTCCCCAGGTTGTTGATGAACATAATGTTTCCCATCAAGCCCGAATGATTAAACTTGCTTTCAACACTAAAATGAACTGTGGACCACTTCTCCTCTGTCCACACAACACTCTCCGTTTGATTCTTTCTGCTAATGAGAGGTTTTGTCACGGTACAGTGAAATTCAGCCCTAATACTCTTAAACGTCATGATACTGTATGACAAGACATATCCTTACTAGAGATGAGCGAGCCTCTAGAGGCTCGAGTTCGGTTCAGTTCGTCGAACGGACGCAACGTTTGAGTTCGGTTCGGCGAGCCGTTTGACGAACCTCTCGAACCCCATTGAAAACAATGGGAGGCAATCACAAACACATAAAAACACATTATAAATGCACACATACAGTTAAACATTGCCATAACACTTACTGGTCACCGTGATGCGTCTTGCACTCTGTCTCCTGCCGCTATTCCTTCCGATGATCGCTGCATCCTCCCTATAACCAGCACTGATGATAGGACCTATCGTGACGTCAAAATAGCATGTAACCAGTCACGTGTCTGTTATCTCATTGGCTACAGACTGGTCACATGGCTTTGACGTCATGCTAGGACCTGTCAGTGCATCTCTCCAGTACGCGGTGATCGTTTGTGTATCTCCGTGTACCGGCGACATGCTCTGGTACACGGTCGGGTTCCCGGTCTGCTTCCCCGTTCCCTTATTCACCGGCTGCCACAGCCAGTCAATAACGGAGATCATCGTTGCTATAGCAACGCGCCTGTCAGTGGTGATGTCACCGCTGACAGCACGCAGCCTCTGATCAGTCACGAAGTGAAAAGACTGCATGGGAAGCAGCACCGTCTTCTTCCAATGCAGCGCTACTGATGTAGCAAAGCTGCATGTGTTGAAGGAGAAAGAAGACAGAAGAGTAGGATCGTGGAGGGATAAGAGGGAGTAATAAACATGGAGTCTCTAAGTGTGTCTGTGTATTTATTTCTATTAAAGTATTTTTTCTCTGTGTGGTGTCTTTTTTAACCCTTTATTGGAGATTCTTAATGGCCGGGTCAAACTTGCCTGACATTAAGAATCTCTGGCTTAATACTAGCTAGTAAAACAAAGCTAGTATTAACTCATGATTACCCAGCAAGCCACCCGGCTCCAGAGCTGTTGGAAGATTTGGATACAGCGCCAGATGATGGCGCTTCTATGAAAGCGCCATTTTCTGGGGTGGCTGCGGATTGCAATTCGCAGCAGAGGCACCCGGAAACCTCGGGCTAGCCTGTGCTGCGGATTCCAATCCCCAGCTGCCTAGTTGTACCTGGCTGGACACAAAAATATGGCGAAGCCCACGTCATTTGTTTTTTAATTATTTCATGAAATAAGTGAAATAATTAAAAAAACGGGCTTCCATATATTTTTGGTTCCCAGCCAGGTACAAATAGGCAGCTAGGAGTTGGGGGCAGCCCGTAGCTGCCTGCTGTACCTGGCTAGCATACAAAAACATGGCGAAGCCCATGTCATTTTTTTTGGTGGGCAAAAACTCCTGCATACAGTCCTGGATGGAGTATGCTGAGCCTTGTAGTTCTGCAGCTGCTGTCTACTCTCCTGCATACACTAGTGAATGGAGCATGCTGAGCCTTGTCGTTCTTCAGCTGCTGTCTTCTCTCCTCCATACAGACAGCAGCTGCAGAATTACAAGGCTGAGCATACTCCATCCAGGACTGTATACAGGAGTTCTTTGCCCCCCAAAACAATTATGTGGGCTTTGCCATATTTTTGTATGCTAGACAGGTACAGCAGGCAGCTACGGGCTGCCCCAACCCCAGCTGCCTATTTGTACCCGGCTTGGAACCAAAAATATAGGGCAGCCCTTTTTTTATTAATTGTTTCATGAATTTCATGAAATAATTAAAAAACAAATGACGTGGGCTTTGCCATATTTTTGTATGCTAGCCAGGTACAGCAGGCACCTATGAGCTGCCCCCAACCCCCAGCTGCCTATTTGTACCCGGCTGGGAACCAAAAATATAGGGAAGCCCTTTTTTATTATTTCATGAATTTCATGAAATAATTAAAGAACAAATGACGTGGGCTTCGCCATATTTTTGAGTCCAGCCAGGTACAACTAGGCAGCTGGGGATTGGAATCCACAGCACAGGTTGGGTTTTCTGGGCCCCTCTGCTGCGAATTTCAGTGTACAGCCGCCCCAGAAAATGGCACTTTCATAGAAGCGCCATCTTCTGACGTTGTATCCAACTCTTCCAGCTGCCCTGGTGACGGGTGGCTCCCTGGGTAATAATGGGGTTAGGGCTAGCTGTATATTATCAACTGGCCCTAAGCCCGAAATTCATGGTGTCATGCCAATATTAGACATGGCCACCATGGATTTCTAGTACCGATAAAAAGAACCCCAACACACAGAAAAATATTTTTATTTATTTTTATTCTAAATAAAACACAACACAATGAGTGACTCCATCTTTATTGAAATAAAGAACCCCCCTCCGCAGTAATCCTAGGTCAAGGGTCCCGCGCCATCCAATCCGGATCCAATATCACCTGATCGGTTTGCTGGAAGGCAAAGCGATCAGATGATGTGTCAGGTTCAAGGGCCTGAATCACATGACACAGCAGCTGATTGTATAAACGGCTTTCATACAATCAGCTGATGCATCAGTGAAAACAAAACAAACTACACACTTCAGTGCAGACTCCTGTCCGACAGCATCAGCTGATATTTTAGCCGGCTCGGCGGTAAAAAGCCGGCCTCACTGCTCGACTTATAGTGTCAGCTAATTCCGTCACGTGACCGCATCAGCTGATCATCACCAGGTCTGAGAAAGAGAGAGAGAAAGAAGAGAGAGAGAGAAAGAAGAGAGAGCGAAAGAGAGAGAAAGAAGAGAGAGAGAAAGAGAGAAAGAGAGAAAGAAGAGAGAGAGAAGGAGAGAAAGAAGAGAGAGAGAAGGAGAGAAAGAAGAGAGAGAGAGAAAGAGAATGAAGAGAGAGAGAAAGAAGCGAAAGAGGAGAAAGAAGAGAAAGAGAGAAGGAAGAGAGAGAAGAGAAAGAGGAGAAAGAAGAGAAAGTAGAGAAAGAAAGGAGAGAGAGAAAGGAGAGAGAGAAAGAAGAGAAAGAGAGAGAGAGAAAGAAAGAAGAGAGAGAGAAAGAAGAGAGAGAAAGAAAGGAGAGAGAGAAAGGAGAGAGAGAGAGTGAGAGAGCTCACAGCTGATGTTCCGCTCTTCCCCTCAGTGTATAATTAAATTATAATTATAAATATATTATAAATATAATTTAAAATTAAAAATAAAATAAAAAATTCTTTACCGGGTCTAGAACTCATGACCTTATGCTTCTTAGGTGAGCGCTCTATCCACTCAGCTATTGCCTCTAATTTGAATGACAGGCAGTAATTTGGTAATCTTGAAGTCTGGATTGCTGAAGTCTAAGCTGACCACGCGATTCATTTGATTGATACGTGGACCTGATAGAGCACTCGTGTTCTGTAGCAGAGATGACAGTGTCGTGTGGATTACGTCAGACCTGGAGGGGTATTGGAGGATTTTAATAAAATGGTAAAACTGTGTTTTTTTGTCTTTTATTCCAAATAAAGGATTTTTCGCGGTGTGTGTTTATTTATAAATAGATAATAATTATAATTTAAAAAAAAAAAAAAAAATTAAATTCTTTACCGGGACCGGGACCAGAACTCCCAACATTCTTCTTCTTAGGCAGGCACTTTATCCACTAGTCTAGTGCCTCTAATGATACAGATAGGCAGATTTGGTAATCTTGAAGTCTGCAGTGCTGACTTAAGTCTGCCAACCACGTGAGTCACTTCATTGCTATGGTGCCACTACATCTTCACGGAGCAGAGCTGACAGTGTCGTGTGGATTACTTCGGACCTGGAGGGGTATTTTGGGGATTAATAAAGGAGTGAACCAGGGTGTTTTTTGTCTTTTATTCCAAATAAAGGATTTTTCAGTTTAATCATGAAAAATATCTCAGGGAGACGCCTTACATGATTAAACTCATTATTACCCTGATTGCCACCGCACCAGGGCAAATCGGGATGAGCTGGGTGGAGTCTACCGGGACTATCGCACCTAATGGATGCGGCTATTCCGGCTGGCTGCTGGGTGATATTGTTAGGCTGGAGGGCTCCCCATACCGTGGCGCTCTCCATCCTGACAATACCAGCCTCCAGCCGTGTGGCTTTATCCTGGCTGGTATCAAATATGGGTGAAACCGCATTTTTTTTTTATTTATTTATTTTACTGCACAAAATAGACCCGCCCACTGTGATTGGTTGCAGTGAGACAGCTGTCACTCAGCTTGGGGACGTGTCTGACTGCAACCAATCATAAGCGCCGGTGGGCGGGGAAAGCACGGAATAACTAAGTCACTAATCAAGCGGCAGCCATTTTCTAAAGAGGAAAAGACGCCGCAGATTTGTGACAGACGTGGAGCGAGACGCACGTGATCAGTAAGTAGGAAAGGGAGAGGGATTGTGCTGGGGACGCAGGACGCATGCAGATAGTAACATGTGGACATAGCCTTACTGTGAAAAGCCACGTTTATAGTGATCGAACTGTTCTCGAACGTAACTCGAACTGTCGAGCTTTTAGCAAAAAGCTCGAATTCGAGTTCGATCTCGAGCTCCCCCCAAAAATCACTCGAACATGAAATTGGCGAACCTCGAACATCACTCATCTCTAATCCTTACACTGTTCAGTGCTGAACTGGCGAATAATTTGAGCTGCAATGTTGAAACGATTGCTCATGGAGGTTCTCCACATTATCCTGTCCTCTCTTGAATTAGTCTTTAGAAGGCGAACAGCCTTCTTAGGGAATTTTAAAGAATTTGTGATGTTGTAAAGAAGCAATATTCTAGAAATCAAAGACTTGGAACGACCGACTTCTCTTGCTATAGCCAATAGGGTCACCCCTTTGACCATCATCTGGACAACCTGCTGCCAGAGGCTTTCAGTCACTTTGGAACCGCACACCATTTTTGCAAGTTAGTACAAACTGGAAAGCTTGGCTGCCAGTTAAATAGGGTGTTTCAGATAATTAAGGAACTTAGCACCAGATGTCAGATTAACAACAATAACTTGCAGGTATCTGAAAGTGTTCTCTAATTTTGATCAGTGTTTACATTTTTATTATGTGCTTTAAAAAAAATTCAATTTATGAAATAAGTTTAAAATACTGCTAGTTTACTCATGTTAGGATATAAACAGATAGGACTACACAATGACCTTAACATTTAGGAAATTGTGTGTTGTTCTCTAATTTTGATCTTCAGTGTATGGAACGGGTGTTTTTAAGGGATTAAATAACTTTAATAAGTCTTTATCCAAGTCGATAAATTACTTTGGATAAGTCTTTATCAGCTTTCCACATTCTCTGCCACTGGGATTCTTGCCCATTCCACAAGTCAACACTGCTCCAGCTTCTTCAAGTTAGATAGTTTCCTCTGGTGAACTGCAATCTCCAAGTCCGACCACAGACTCTCAATTGGAGTCTCAATTGGAGTGACTTGGCCACTCCAATGCATTGACACGTTTCTCCTTAAACCACTCGGGTGTTGCTTTAGCAGTATGCTTTGGGTCATTGTCTTGTTGGAAAGTGAACCTCTGTCCCAGTCTCTCAAATCACCAGCAAACAGTTTTTGCTCAAGAATATCCCTGTATTTTGCACCAATTATCTTCCCCTTGACTGGCACCATTTCAGCTGTCCCTGCTCCTGAAAAATGTCTTCACAGCATAATGCTGCCACCATTATATTTCACTTTGGGAATCGTGTCTTGGGGTGATGGGCTGTGTTGGTTTGGTGCCAGACATATTGTTCACTTTGGTGGCCAAAAAGTTCAATTTTGGTTCCATTTTACCACCTCTATACATTGGGGGAGGCTCCCACAAGTCTTTTGGCAAACTCAAAACGAGCCTTCCAATTTTTGGCTGTAAGTTATGACTTTTTTATGGCTACTCTTCCATTAAGGCCAGTTCTATGGAGTGTATAGCTTATTGATCATATGCACAGATACTCTAGTCTCTGCTTCAGAAGTCTGCAGCTCCTTCAGAATTACCTATGGTCACTGTGCTGCCTCCCAGCGGAGTCCACGGCCTGAGAAAACTGTTAAGGTTGCCGAGGAGCAGCGAGTGTCCAGGAGTGGACCCACTGGGCCGTACACTGGACTTCTCTGGAGGCGCTCACTTTGAGCTACTTCCTATATAGGGAGTATCAGGCGCTGCCCCAGGGGTCCTACATGCACGACTGCTAGGACCAGTGGTATCGACTCTTATGGACAGGAGAGTCTCTGAAGTCCTATACGGGTGTGCACAGATGTAATGGCATGGACGAGGAATCACAGACGTGGTATCAGGGACGTGGCAGCACGGAGGTGGTAACTCAGATGTGGCAGCATGGAAGTAGTGGTAGTGGCAGGCTCTAGGAAGAGACACAGATTAGCGGGTACAGGTAACTGGTACTGTGACATGTGATGTAGGACTAGACACAGTGATGCGTAAGGGCAGGGCCGGCTCCAGGTTTTTGTGGGCCCTGGGCGAAAGAGTCTCAGTGGGCCCCATGCACACGTAGACACCCACATACACAGATACATACACATACAGGCATACATACACATACATATTTAAAGACAAATTCACAAAAAATACATATAGACAGACATAAACCTACACAGTCATATACACTGACATACATAGATACACATCTTGGAAAATCTCCAATTCTGCAGAAAGTCCTTACCAATCAAAGATTAACCGCTAGTCGTCATTTTCACAGCCCGAAAAAAGCTGCATGCACCGTTTTTTGGGTCATCAAAATGAAGAGCCCCAGGCAGAATCGTCAGCTGTATGTGTACGTCTAATATATAAAGCTGAGTGAATGTGTATGTGTGTATGTGTAACAAACTGTGGAAATTTCTTTCCTTATCCAGCAACACGTCCGAGAGTATTTGTGTAGAATTAAAACTTCATTTTATTGAAACATTTTTAAAACTAACAATCGTTAGAAGGATATCCAACATTAAAAGAAGGCGTCTTACGCGTATCAGGCCAGTGTGGCCCTTAGTCATAGACATATGCTAGCCAAATGAAACACATAATATATAGGGAAAAAAAAACCATCACTCTCAGGAATGCTACATCCGGTCAAAGATGCACAGGTTCACTTAATTAAATTAGCAAGGCAACAGCCAGAACATTGCAACAAGTGTGCTTCCAGAATCAATTTAACCCATCAAAATACGCTTAGTATAATCCATTACATTCCATAAGATCCCATTAAATAACAATATTACTATTCATTAGACTTGTTAAGTTTGCATTTGCCAAAAAAACACATCAGTTATAAATTAACTATTACAGTCATGAATATACTTGTATATAATCAATACCAGACCATTAGGACAATACTCAATACAATCAATATATATACATTAAATCGCTTTTAATATTCATACCTGTTGGCATACAGGTGTTGTATGTCAAAATCCACCTGGCTTCTCTATCCCGCAGCATGTGAATGCGGTCACCACCTCTTCTTGGGGAATGGAATCTGCTCTATAGCATTTACCCGAAAGGAGCTAACATCCCCATTATAATTATATAAAAACTGTTGCGACACTCCCGACAGGTTTCTAGAGGTGGAATTCATGATATCATATAAATGTTCCCCAATGCATCTCCTTAAAGTGCGGCTTGTAGAGCCTACATACTGCTTGCGACATTTTTCGCAGGTTATGACATAAACGCAGTGGTCTGAACTGCAGTTGATGAAGGAATTGATTTTATAACGCTTCCCAGTAGTGGAACTGACACACTCTTTAGTGTTATACATATGAGAGCACGTTCCACATTGCTTCTTGCCGCACTTAAAGGAGCCGCATGTAGGTAACCAGTTTTTTACTGTACTACATGCAGATTTTGCCAAGTATGCATCCACAGTTTGTTGCTTTGCATTCCTGAACACAGAGTTTATGTCCCTGCACTGTCCTGGATCCCGGAGCCAGTTGGAATGATCATGTGGGTGAGCTGAAAAAGACTTTTTTCCTTGCTACTAATTGTGTTCGTTTCTTGCTCCCCTTGGATGTGATTTTTCCTGAATAAGAATGATGGAGATTTTCTTTCTATCTGGATTTTGAATCTATATACTGGCTCCAGGGTATACATACATAATTAATGACTATTTTTTTTACATAAAAAACTATTTGTGAAAAAATCCTTGTCACTTTTCAGTATAAAATGGCCCTTTTCATTCCAGACAATACTGATAGACTCAACAGGGCAGCTGCCATTTTTTCAATGGATCATTCCACTATTGGTGTTGAACCTGTGGATTTAAAAGAGTGCATGCAGAAAATGGAGAAATCAATGTCCTCCAGGGTGCGCACCTGGTGGGATTGCATGACGCTACAAAAGTACATTGAGAATTCTATGATACCTTGAGGCTTGCGAATCCAGAAGTAGCCTACTTTTATGTTTGATTCGGAATTTTTGGTATCATGGAATGCAATTTTATCGGAGTGCTCCACTAAATTAATGAAGCTCATAGTGGAGAAAGAACAATCCAGGATCACAACTCTGGAGGAAGAGATTAAAGAATTGGATGCATCGCTTGTGAAATACAAAGATGATTCCTCATATACAAAACTCAAAAAAGATGTTTTTGAACGACTTGAGAAATTAGAAAATAATATTACTGAGACGAAACGGAGAAAGTGCACTCATGATAGGAGAGATTATGATAATAACGAGGTGTACACTTGGCGGGACACCAGAGGTATGAGAAATCCTAAATCCATACTAAGAAATAACTCGGATAAGTACAGATCAAACCGGCATGAATCACGAGTGAGTTTTTCTTCTACAGAATTGGACACTACTGAGGGAGAATCAGACCCTGAATCCGTGGCT
The DNA here is from genome assembly GCF_048569485.1 of Anomaloglossus baeobatrachus. Classification (NCBI taxonomy): domain Eukaryota; kingdom Metazoa; phylum Chordata; class Amphibia; order Anura; family Aromobatidae; genus Anomaloglossus; species Anomaloglossus baeobatrachus. Next base: position 315,422,126 of record NC_134355.1, on the reverse strand, counting down.
GGAACATCAGAGCGCAATAGTAATTTTTTAGGCCAGGGAGGAAAAAAAGCCAAAAATCAACAAGGAGGTCGAGGAGGAAGCATAAACCAAATAAAAACTCATGGTTATTCGTTCAGGAACCGCAAGTTCTGATCCGACAGGGATGTGACCGTAGTTTGGAGAGTATACAGACAGGTGTCCACTGATGTCATAAAAGCCAACATGCAAAATTGGGTCTCGCCTAGTCGTGTCATCTCTTGTTGTAATTCGGCCAGCTGGGACGCTAGTGTTCCGGCGGAATCCATAGCTTGATCAATCTGTAACGTCCTGGTGGTGGATTCACTTGGCCGTGCACCGGAATCCCCCAGCGAGGCAACCCGGAGCTAACCCCTATACAGGGACTGTCCGGTCACTCCGCCAGAGGGCCTAGATGCATGGTAGCCGGAACACGGGAGGTACGGAGTCCAAGTCCTACAGACGTCTGCTAGAGTCCAAAGGGAACCATAGGCAGGACGGATGATGGGAACCGGGTTCAGGTGGCGAGTAGGAACAGCAGACAGGATCCGGATCCAGGCGAGATGTGCAGGGTGAGGATACCAGAAGCCGGTGATGGGATCAGGCTGGCGGATGATGGCGGGATCCACAGCAGACAGTCACGGGACATTTTCTGGGGACTCCGTAATCGGAAGAATGTCAGGACGATAGACAGGCTCTGCGGAAGAGATAGAGTTATTTGGGAGACAAGCACAAAGGGACCTGAACACCAAGCTATGGGATCACGTTGATCAGGCAACGCCTACCTGGAAAGGGAAGTCTTATATACCCTGTACCTGTATCAGCAATTTCCTGTTCCCGGGACGCTGGCCCTTTAAGACAAGGTGAGTGAGCGCGTGCGCGCCCTAATGCGCATGCGCGAGTCCCGAGTGCCGGAGACCAGCGCAGGAAGAAGAGAGGAGATGCAGGGGAGCCAGGCAGTGAGATCCGGGTTGCAGCTGGATGCCGTGGCCGGCGTTCGGGAGGCACGGAGGACGCACAGGAGGGAAAGCGGGATGCACAGCCATGGACAGAAGGATCAGGGACCAGAGCGGTGAGTGTCAGCCGACGCCGGGACCCGGGGAGCGTGACAGACACACAGGGAATGAGAGGGACAGGGAGACAGGGAATGAGAGAGAGAGACAGGGAATGAGAGAGAGAGACTGGGAATGAGAGAGAGAGACTGGGAATGAGGGAGACAGGGAATGAGAGAGACAGACAGGGAATGAGGGAGACAGGGAATGAGGGAGACAGGGAATGAGGGAGACAGGGAATGGGGGAGACAGGGAATGAGGGAGACAGGGAGACAGGGAATGAGACAGAGAGATAGGGAATGAGAGAGACAGGGAATGAGAAAGACAGGGAATGAGAGAGACAGGGAATGAGAGAGAGACAGGGAGTGAGAGAGAGACAGGGAGTGAGAGAGAGAGACAGGGAGTGAGAGAGAGACAGGGAATGAGAGAGAGACAGGGAATGAGAGAGAGACAGGGAATGAGAGAGAGACAGGGAATGAGAGAGACAGGGAATGAGAGAGACAGGGAATGAGAAAAACAGAGACAGGGAAACAAACAATGAGAGAGACAGACAGACTACATGCACAGTTACACACATTATACATTACCTCATCTTGCAGTTCCTGATTGTTGGAGAGCAGGAGAGAAGTCACTAGGAGCTGCACGGAAGTTGCAGCAGCTGAACAGCAGGACCTGCCATTTCACCGGTCATGTGATCAGGCAAGGTCCTTCACCTTCTCAGCCTATGTTCTGGTCAGTACATTTCCTGTCCTGCTCTAACGATTACATAGATCAGTGCAGAGCAGGAAGAGAGAGGGCAGCTCTGTGAGCGACCTGCGCCCCCTCATTGCCCTGATGGCGGATCCGACCCCTGGGGCCCAGTGAGCTGAGAGATGAAAGTGGAGGGGCCTGGGCTGTCAGCAGCTCCGCCACCTCCTGGATTCTGCTCGTGGGGCCCCTTACAAGAGTCACGGTTGAAATGCCCTGACGGCGGTCCTGAGTGCGGCTGCCAACCAAAGCACTGCAGTCGCCGAAACTCAGCCTGGGGCCTGCAGGACTGAAGATGGCAAGTGGACCCACGCAGCTGTCCAGGGCCCCGGCATTTGCCCGTGTGTGTCGGGTGCTGACGCCGGCCCTGCGTATGGGGCCTGAGAACTCCTGGCAACACACTGTAGACAGGTAACATTGCTCAGGGACCCCCCCCTAATGCGAGGGTGCCTTAAATACCTGCAGGGACATTGCTGACCTCAAGGGTCACTTTTGGGTAATAGGACGCTGGCCCTTTAAGAAAGGGGGCGTGACTGCACACGCACCCTTCGGGCACTCCCAGAAGGCTTGCGTGTGGTTTGGAAGCAGGAGGAGGCTACATAATTCACCACACCTTTGAACAACTGTGCAGATATGGAGTTTCTATTAAGGCCTACTTCACACATCCGTGTCTCTGGTATGTGTGACGTCCATTTTCACACGTACTGGAGACACGGACACACGTAAACCCATTAAAATCAATAAGTCTGCACACGTCCATGTTTTCATAAAAAAATGTGTGTCTAGGTGGAGCCCACTAAAACCTGGCAAATAATATGGGCCAAAGAAGTTAAATCATCCTTATGTTCTAAATAAAAGGAACAACAGTACAATATTTAATTTTTTGGTACCATACCTTTTTTTCTCATAGAGTTAACACTAGAACTACTGGACTCGTGACACCTATATAGAAATACATAGTGCAAAGTAGTCAAAATGACTATCTCAGTAGTTCTAGTGTTAATGCCACCTAATGTATGTTGGTGATGTGGAGAGTCAGGGGCTGACACTACTCACATATTTTAGTACTGTGATTTAATCAAATCTTACTGGATAGAAGTCCAAAACCTTTTTTTAATGGTAACCAATAGGAAATTTAAATTTTGAGTCCCAATGAGAACAGTGTTGCTGGTTTATGTGAGGGCTGCGGAATATGTTGGCAATATATAGTAGAAGTGTGACGACCTGGCCTATCAGGTCATCACAGGGTATTGTGCAATCTGCTCTTCTGTGCAATATCCACCTCCTCTTTGGTTAGGGGTCCTCCAACCAATGGTGTTGCCAAACCCAGCTAATTAAAAACCTAGAAACACTCTGCACCACACACACCAGACACACCAGTGGACAGCCTGAGTGGAATAGGGTCGCCCACTTGGGGGGGTTGGTTAAGGGGAGGTCAGAAGTGTCAGGAGTCAGTCAGAGAAAGGGAGAGTGTAGTGTTGGAAGTGAAGGAGAGAGGAGGTCAGGAGCTGGGCTCCTTGGAGTTACTAGGTAGCAGACGTTGGTCTGGGCCTAGTAGGAGCTGGACCCCCGATCGCAGGGGATCGTGACAAGGGGCTCGCCATTATCGTGAAGTACAGCCGGCGGCCTTGTACCATCACCGGGCTGGGACCAGGGCATGTCGGGGTACGTGGACCCTAGGTCAGGGAGTAGCTTCAGGCAACCTGACAATTTACCTAACGAGAACAGAGTCTTCAAGATCCACTCCCCACCTGCTCCAAAATCGGGGTACTAGCGCAACGAGGGGGATAGGACTTTCCACACATACGGTCCAGGAAATCCCAAGCGTGAACCCTGAGAGCAAGCTCCCTCAGTTAGCCATACTGGGGAGCAGGACCCAACTAGTTTCAAGCTAGAGGGGCCAACTAGGGAGAGAACAAGGTGCCAAGGGAAAGGTCACAGATCAACAGGCAACACCAGGAGAAACGGGACCCAAACGTGCTCCCATCAGCAGCAGCGGTGTCTAGAACTTTGGTTTACTAAGTTGTCGGTGTCAGCGTCCTTGGACTGAGTGACTACGGTACGCAAGTGACCCTGACCTCCCCAACGGCACCCCCCCGTCACCATTACCGAGTCCCGGGGCACCCCCCTACCCGTGGAGGAGTTAAACACCTGGCTGCCCACTCCATCACCACCGGGTACTCCCCAGCTGCAGCGGTGGTACTCCACCTTACCACACACCACGGGTGGCATCACGAACTGTAAATACACCGCCCCCTGTAAATATCCTCTTAATTGGAGTGGCCGAACGACCCCCAGGTCCAGACGCTCCTTGAGCCACCGCGGATCCGGATCCGAGCAGCCCGGCTGCTGATGCGGGGGCGGCACAGAAGCACCCCTCTCCGATATGACAGATTTTTTGGTGGAGCTTTGCTGGATACATTTGAGACAACTCCATGGGCTCAGAAGGAGTACCAGAGACCACGGGTAGTGGCATGATGGGACTGTGAAATAAAGGAGCAAGGTGCAATGACCTCCTCTCTTGGTTCATTTCACTTGATCATTCTTGGAAACCGAGGTTAATGCGGTGTAAGATGGTGACAGGTGATGTGGTTAATGGAAGGTATGTACCACGCGAGTGGTGTGAGCCTCGAAAATGCTGGCACTTGTAGTACCACAGTTTATGTTTTTTTCTTTCTTATTTTTGCTTCAGGATTCACAGAGGAGGCTCACAGGTGGTTAGAGAGATGGGCGGTTCTGGCCACCTACATAGCCCTGCCCATGGGAGGTCTACACAGGAATGTAATGGAGTCCGGTTTTTGGCACATGGTATGTGAGAGTGTTCTGGGAGACAGTTTGGTGGAGACTGAAAAGACAGCAGCCTGGCTGGAAATTGCTGGGGCTGCAAGAACCTCTGCTAGAGGTACGTACACTTGCAGGAGCTAGTGTGGGGAATGTTGCAATACTTCTCATATGGACTTTTAAATGGACTGAAGCCCACGGTGTGTGGCGGAGTGTGTTTTTCCTTTTTTTTTAAGCCAGGAGAGGCTTCTTTATGTTTGTTGTTTATGACGTGTTTTAATAAACGGCTAGAATTTTTAAATTTGTGTCTCTGCCTGTGCGAATCCCTACAATGGTGGCCTGAAGCAGGCAGGTGGTCCAGTGGTACGGTTGGGAAGATCACAGCTCTATATTGTGGTGCATCAGCTGGATCCACAAAGCTTGCTGGATACTGAGAGGTGTTGTTTCTGTGAATCAGCCAGGTCCACAAAAAGTTTTGTTTCTGTCTACACTGCATAGGTGCTATTGCTGTGGATTAGCCGGGTCCACGAAAACTCCGGAGAGGCGGCCATGAGTGTAGTAGCATGGTCAGAGATAGTGGAGGAGCTGTTCACATGCCTACTGCAGGAGCTGGCAGGGTATCCCAAATCCTGTGGCGCAAATGGACAGTCACCAGAGATAATGGTGTGGCTGGGACTCTGAATTTTTTTTAAGACTTGTGAGAGCAAGGGGAGGTGTCTAGCTGCTGAGGTAAGAGGCGGAATTGCCCCAAGGAAGCCTCCCCCACAGCGGGAGGCTAAAAGGGTTCCTTGTTGTATAATTATGTGTGATAAGGAGGAGCTAGCGCCTCTTAAAGTTGACTGTCCTAAGTTAGTGGGGAGCAAAGAAAACGGTGGACATGCACAACTTAGCAAAATGATGTGTAAAGAAATAATTGACAATGTGACCGTTAGTAACGGAGGAGCTCCAGAAATGGGCGCCGACACCTGGTTAAGTGGGAACATGTTAGTCCAGGACACCAGGAGGCATGACGATGACTCCAGTAAGGACAATCTCTCTAATAAAGTGACGTACAATGAGGTACAGATGAGCAAGAAGGGTAACTCCTCCCACCGCAGAAGGTGCAACAGGCGCGTAGGGGCAGAGCAAGTTGCACTCTCTGAAAATATGGTCTGGGTAGAGACAGTGTTGTGTGTTTCTGTCCAAAATTTAGATTTTCTTCCAGAATCTGAGTGTGCAGAGAAGGTTGAGGAAGGAACGTTGCCAGTAGCATCCGCTAATGTAGAGTCAGACAGCGATATCCTGCAAAAGAAAGAATCAGACCTGGAACTGACACATTGTAACAACAGAAATCAGCAGGGTGAAAAGGAGCCGACCAAGGCAGTAGTATTGGTGTCCCTTATGATTTCCAAGTATGAAGCTGATGGGTCTGTCAGATGCAAGTGCTATAGGAGATGAAATCCTGGGAAGCGCTGTAAAAGATGACATCCTAGAGAGTCGTAACAGGAGAAGGAATCCTGCTGGTGAAGGAAAAATCCACAAAGGTCATGGAGAGCGGCCCAGTGAACCACCCATTGCTGGGGTGGTTAACAGTGAATACAGCGCCCAAGCTCTAAAAGGAACAGAGTACAACACTGAAGGGTGGGATACGCTGGTGTTACGCCCTGGCCTATCAGGTCATCACAGGGTATTGTGCAACCTGACCTTCAGGACAGTATCCACCCTCCTTGGTTACGGGTCCTGGTCATTTGGTGTTGCCAACAACTGAGCCAATCGATACCCTAGGAACACTTTGCACTGTACCCACCAGACACACCATTGGTGGCTTCAAGGGAATAGGGCCGCCCACATGGGGGGTTAGTAGAGGAGAGTGAGAAAGTGAAGTGGTAATGGAAGGAGAAGGAGGTGAATCTCGTGAGGAGAGGTCACAGGTGGAGCAGGGCTCCCAAGTACTAGGTGGCAGATGTTGGTCTGGCCTGGTAGGAGCTGGAACCCCGGTCACAGGGGAAAGTGTCAGGGGGCATGGACTGCCGAGGAGGGCGGCCGGCGGCCTTGAGCTATCACCGGGCAGGGGCCAGGGCACGACGGGGTATGTGGACTCTAGGCCGGGAAGTAGCTTCATGCGTCCTGGTAATTTACCTGACGGGGGGTGAAGACGTCAAGTGTCATCCCCAACCTGCTCCAAAATTGGGGTACTAGCACACCGATGGGATAGGACTTTCCCAATACAGTCGAAAGAAATCCTACGCGTGAACCCTGAGAGCAAGCTCACTCCGTTAGCCATACGGGTGAGCGGGACCCAAAAAGTTTCAGACTTGAGGGTGCAAAGAAGTAAACCCAGGTGCCAAGGAAAGGATCACGGACTAGCTGCAACACCAAAGACATGGACCCAAGCGTGCTTTCTCACAGCTGCAGAGGTGCTCAGAACTCTGGTTTACAAGCTGTCGGTGTGGTTATTTCTGGACTGAGTGAGTACACTGAACAACCCTTCTCCTATCCTCAGCGGCACCCCTACATCACCATCCTCAACGGCACTCCTACATCATCATCACCAGGCTCCCGGGGCAAAAACCCGCTACCCATGGAGGGGTTAAAACACCTTGCTGCCATACTACCGCTACCGGGTGTCCCCCAACTGCAGCAGTGGTACTCCAAATTACCACGCACCGTGGGTGGCATCACAAACTTTCCTAATCCCGTGTATATACTCCCCCACTCCTTTTTAATTCGAGTCTCCGCGCGGACCCCCCGGGTCTGGAGACCCCTCGAACCACCGCGGCTCCGGATCCGAGTGGCTCGGCTGCTGCCACGGGGGTGGTACACTGGCAGAAGGTGATGCTGCAGAGACCCAAAAGAAAGCTGAACGTGACACTGCAGAGACCCAAGAAGTTGAAGGCAGTGGTGTAGCAACTAGTGGAGAACTACAAGGCTCAGCTAGCAAACCGGAGGCTAAGGCTACTGCAAGTACCGAAGCCACGTCCATACATAACCCGCTGAAAAGGTGACCACATAGGACCAAGGGACAAGGCAGGAAAGCCACCTGTAGCACCCAGGGATATGGGGTACTCGGTTTTGGGCAGTTTGTCACAATGGTGGCCATTACCTGGTTCCGTGCCCTTGTCCCTTTTTGTAATGGGGATATTTACAGGGGATTAGTGAATAAAGTTTATTCGTGATGCCACTTGCAGTGTTGCGGCTATATATAGGGAGCCGCCGCTGCAAAATGTCTCCACTGGGGATGATGGTATTAGCAGCTAGTATGGTAGTCCCTCCGCAAGTAGGGTGTTGCCCCAGCGGGTGTATGGTGCGGTGGGCGTCGGAACCAGTGCAACTGGTTTACTCACTTGGGATCTTAACTGGTTTCCGGAGGCCGGATGGTTTCGCCTCCAGGTCCCCTTCGTCCCAGTGCCAGTCTGGTTCTCTGGTACCTTCTTCCCCTGCACCTGTCTCTGGTAAGTGGGTCCCTGTGGTATGGAACACTGGGGGTCCCCGGTCTGTGGTTTGTCCACTTCTGTCCGCCTGACAGTAGCGTGCACCCTCTGGGGTTGGAGTCTCTGGTCCTGTCCCCGGTTATCCCTTGCTTCTGAGTCTTCGGATTCTTTAGGGTCAGCAAGGTCCTTGATGGTCCCCTTTGCTGTGCAGGTGTTAACAGGTTGGCTTGAAGCTCTTCCTGTCCTAGGGTCCTGTACCCCGTCGGTGCATAGTTACGGGAGTAATCCACCGGCAACCACTTCTCCTGGGTATCAGGTCACAGTCAACCCGAGTCAGGACGTTGCTCAGTCACACCTTCACACTTAACTGTCAACTCTGATGTCACTACTCTCCACAGTTTGCCCCTCCCACCTAGTCAACTAGTGGACTGGAGTGGCTCCACCTGTAGGCGGCCATCCATTGGCCCCACCCTAGCTAAGTACCATTGTATGGGGGATTGTTGGGGAAAATTGGGATTACCTGGGTTCTTGATGCTACCGGAACTGGGGTTCTGGGTCCCTAAGGGGGTAGGCTCTGCTTCCTGGTGGGGATGCAGAACCTTGTAGTAGTCTGATGGGTTCGGGGGTGCTACAGACCCATAAAAAGGAACCGTGGACACTGGCTCAGGACACTGTGTGTGAGGCACGGGGAAGGCAGGAGAGGCCAGCGCAGGAAGACGACCAGGGAAGGAATACAGAAGGGTGTACCGGGATGTGCCTCCAAACTATCCGAGGTCTCCTGGGGCCCATCACAGCAGGACTCGGCAGTCCAAGGGCAACATTTGACTGGTCATGTTAATCTGGAACTCTTAACTGTGAGTAAAGAACTTGTGACTGCATTCCTGTGTTGCCCAGTTATTGTCTATGCCTCTGGCCCTGCACCTCGGCATTACTCCACAATACCATCTTCAGCCCTGGGGCTCAGATCTACCTGTGGAGAGCTATACCAACTCAGCTGCATCACCATCAACCCCACGGGAAACTGAATAGCAGCGGTGGCAGCTAGGTTGCCGCATACCACAGGTGGCATCACAAACTATTTCCCCTTGTTAATAATAACTTCCTTCATTTAAACGACACCGCCAGGCTCACGGAGCCGGGCCTAGCTGCTGTGATTTAACCTAATAACATAACCAGCGTGGTAACGAGTAGCCCCACGGCCCTGGTTGGACGTTTCAAATTTGTTCTTCAAAATATTGTAATTCCCTCGTACTACTACAAAGATTTGTAGTTCATCTGCAAGCTCTTCTCACCATATTTGTAAAGATACTGCATTGGTTCAATGAGGTTTTGTTTTTGCATTTGTGAAATCTTTCAATACAAGCCCAGTTTTTTTGTATGTATGTATGTATATGTGTGCGTGTGTGTGTGTGTGTGTGTGTGTGTGTGTATGTGTATGTATGTGTGTGTGTGTATATATATATTATTATATAAAATTACATATATGTGTATATAAACAAACATAACTTAACTATAATGGGGACCATTTAGTTTCAAGTAAGGTATCCAGCATGTGGCGGCTGTACTTTATGAAAAATACACAGACATAGTTACAGATAGTGATATGTTGAATGGTTTTTCTGTCCATTATGTAACACAACTTGCAACAAAACCATTGTTGATTCTGGTGCCATATACCTGTACTGATGATGGTTCTGGTGCCATATCCCTGTAGTTCTGGTTCCATATTCCTGTTCTGATAGTGGTCCTGCTGACAAATGTATGTAGTAATGTTCGCTCTACTGTTGTATTCATGCATACAACCTCTCCTGCATCCTCACCATAAAATTCAGCATCCGAAGTATGCAAAAAAACATCTGTACAAGCCTGAGGCATTTTGGAAACAAGTCCTGTAGGCCAGTGAGGTTAAAATAGTACTCTTTGGCTACAATGACCAACAATGACCAAAGGTATGTGTGGAGAGAGAAAAAAGGTCACAGAATTTCAGGAAAAGAGCTTATCACTAACCATTAAGCATGGGGGTGAATCAATCATGCTTTGAGGTTGTGTTGCAGCCAATGGCACAGGAAACATTTCACAGGTAAAGAGAAGAATGGATTCAATGAAATTTCAACAAATTCTTGATGGAAACATTACACCATCTGTAAAAAAGCTGAAGTTGAGAAGACAGCTTCTACAAATGGATAAGGATCCTAAACAAACATCAAAATCCCCAGTAGACTACCTCAAAAGGCACAAGCTAAAGGGTTCAAAGGGTTCACAGAACTCGAAGACTTTTCCAAGAAGAATGGATGAAAATTCATCACAATAGAACTGAAAGACTATAGGTTGGCTACAAAAAGCATTTACAAGCTGTGATACTTGTCAAAGGGGGCAGGGGCATAATGACCGCAGTTGCAGAGGTCGATATTGCGACCGGCCCCACAGGGTTAGTGGCCCTGCACCCGCCCTGCAGATCAGCAGCCGGGTCCTCTGAGAGAGGAGCTGCGCTGTTCTGTGGCAGACCACGCAGCCGCTATATGGCCTGTGAGTCAGGAAAGCCCGGTGTCAGCGGTTGCGGCACTGGGCCCCTCTTGCCAGTCATCGCACACAGCAATGATGAAGCATCGACCGGCGGGCTCCGATCCATGCTTTATCATTCTCCCCATGCCTGCGCTCAATGTCACACTGCAGCCGAACGCTGTCATGTCACCACTAGAGATGAGCCACCCCCCTAGTGTTCGAGTTCGGTTCGGTTCCTCGAACGGCGGCTTAGTTCAGCGAACGTTCGACGCACACCTTCGAACTCCATTGAAAACAATGGGAGGCAAACACAAACACATACAAACACATTATACATGTACACATACAGTTAATAAACAATGCCATTACACTTACAGGTGCCCGCGATGCGTCCTGCACTCTGTCTCCTGCCGCTTTTCCTTCCGATCATCGCTGCACCCTCCCGGTGACCAGCACTGATGATAGGACCTTCCGTGATGTCGTCATAGCATGTGACCAGTCACATGTGTATTATCTCATAATGGCTAGGGATGAATGGATGGAGAGATAGATGGAGGGAGGGATGACTGGATGGAGGGAGGGATGACTGGATGGAGGGAGGGAGGGAGGGATGGAGGGATGGAGGGATGGAGGGAGGGAGGGAGGGAGGGAGGGGGGGAAGGGAGGGAGGGATGGAGGGGGGGGGGGGAAGGGATGGAGGGAGGGATGGATGAATAGATGAATGGATGGAGAGATGGAGGGAAGGATGGATGGATGGGAGGGCAAACACCGGCACTATCACGCTCATCCTCGCACACATGCAGGCACTACAACCCCCATCATCCTCACATACACGCAGGCATTACCTCAGTGACGTCCCGCTGACAGCGCGGCTCACGTCAGTTGCTCCGTGTATCTGACACAGAGCGCTCGTGTTCTACGGCGCTCCTTTCAGCTTCATGTAGCAGAGCTGGATGCGTCGCGGGACCTCGTGGATTACGCCGGACCTGGAGGGGTATTTGGGGATTTTAATAAAATGGTGAAAGAGGGTGTTTTTTTTTGTCTTTTATTCCAAATAAAGGATTTTTCGTTGTGTGTGTGTGTGTTTATTTACTTTCACTTACAGGTTAATCATGGAAGGTATCTCGGCGAGACGCCTGCCATTATTAACCCCTTACTACCCCAATTTCCACCGCACCAGGGTATTTCGGGATGAGCCGGGTAGAGTCCCGGTACTGTCGCATCTAATGGATGCGGCAATTCCGGGTGGCTGCCTGCTGATATTAGGGTGGTGGGCTCCCCATAACGTGACGCTCCCCATCCTGACAATACCAGCCTCCAGCTGTGTGGCTTTATCCTGGCTGGTATCAAAATTGGGGGGACCGCAGGTTGTTTTTTTTTCTGTAATTTATTAATTTATTGTATTTATTGTACTGCACGATATAGACCCGGCGGCTGTGATTGGTTGCAGTGAGACAGCGGTCACTCATCGTGGGGGCGTGTCTGACTGCAATTAATCATGGGCGCTGGTGGGCGGGCAAAGCAGGGAATACCAGATTGAAAAATTAAGCAGCAGCCATTTTCAAAAGAGGAAAAGCCGCCAAAGCTTTGTGACAGCCGTGCCCGTGATCGGTGAGTAGGAAAGACAGAGGGATTGTGCTGGGGATGCAGGACGCATGCAAATACACAATGTGCGCACATAGCCTTACTGTGAAAAGCCACGCTTTTGGTGATCGAACAGTTATCGAACGTAACTCGAACAGCCGAACTTGAAGCAAATCGTTCGAGTTTGTGGAACGACTCGAACACCGATTAAAATCACTCGAATTTGAAATTGGCGAACCGTTCGAATCGAACATCGCTCAACTCTAGTCACCACTGTGACTGCTGTACTGAAACTGCAGAATGCAGGACAAGGGATGCTCTGACCGTAGCAGTGGGGGAACGAGGTGAGGTTAGAACTTGTGTTTTTTTTTTTTGTTTTTTTTTTTTTTTTTTTTTTTTAAATCCATGAGTACACTGTGGCCAGAGGCTATGGGAATGCATTATAAAACATGGACTATGGGGGTGCAGTATAATATATGGAGTACTATGAGGTGAATTATAATACATGGAGGACTATGAGAGATGCATTATAATAATTGGAGGGCTATGTGAGCTACTTTATACAAGGAGGACTATGGGAAATCTATTATAATACATGGAGGACTATGGGGGTGTATTTTAATATACAGTGTCCACCAACAAGAGAGAGAGGAAAAAAAGTGAATTACAAAGTTGTAGGGCATCATCAATTCAATACAAATCGACACCTTGCATTCAGAAATGCTGTGATATGAAACCCATGAGCCCCCCCAAAAACATTGAGTGCTGGTCACGCATATGGCGCTCTTTTAACTTTGATGCTCAAAGTGGCCATCGTCAGCTGCAATGCACATCTGGACAGCATACTCTATCTTGCTGCACATTTTGCAATATGGTAGGTGACATGTTTGCACACGCATCTGTGATAAGTCGTCGTAGGTTCTGCAATGTTGGTGGTGGGGTCGCATACACCTGCTGTTTGATGTGACCTCACAGAAAGAAGTCCAATGGGGTCAGGTCAGGTGAGCGTGGAGGCCACTCCACGCAGCCACCATACTCAATGACTTGTAGGAAGGTCTCCATGAGGTATCGCTTCACGTCCGCAGCCTTGTGAGATTTACACGTTATAATCATAGCAAACTTCCCTTACCACTATACTTAAAATAACGACACAGACTACGATTTTATTGCATGAATGGCCACAGCTTCATTAAACAGCATATATGTACCCAAACTCGTGGCTCAACATGCCACCCATTGTTAACAACTAAACCGGTACATATATACTTATTCTCCACAAAAGCCGTAACCTCCAACCGGCCCAGGGGACCACCTCGGCCATGACCAACCGACCCGAGGTGTGGGGTAATTAACGCTCCATCGTTAATTACCCCTCCCCAGAACCTGCAGGAACTCTGCCCACAAGTTCCCATCCAACCGAATCCACTCCCCCTGAGTGGCTTCATACCAACAAACCTACTGTCGGTACACCAAACCTCTCTGAACGGACCTATCACCCCGCCACAGACCGGCCAAGTGACACCTTACTTGGCCCGGGTCCTCCACACCCCCAATGCCTGCTCCAATCCATCCCTCAAACCCAACATCCACAAGTCCAAACCTATGTCCGTGAGATGGACCTCATCCCGCCTTAAATACTGCTCAGTGGACTCTTCCAGTTCTCTATGCCGGACCACCAATCCTCCGTTCCTCGCTACAAACCTGCCAATTGCCCGATTCAATTTCACCCGGGCCCTGTTAATTCGATCCACCGATCTCCCAAAACCCCACTGCGTCCGGGCTATGATATCGGACCACACAATCAAGATGCCAGGGAACGCCTTCCACAAATGCAGCAAATCTAACTTGATATCCCTCTTTAACTCTCTCGCCGTCCTCACTCCAAGGTCATTTCCCCCCACATGCAGGATTAAAACATCCGGTTCCCGGTCAATACGGCTGTAATACGTCACTTCAGGGCGAACTCTTCCCCCAGGTCATGCCCCGAATTCCGAGCCATTTCACACGGGCTTCCGACATCGCCACACCGCCACACCGAGCCACACCGAGCTGCCGACCGTCCCGACGAACATCCGCCCGCAACGCTCCCCAAAACACAAAGGAGTGCCCAAGAATCCACACAAGGCATGGACCTACAAAATATAAAGACCATGAATACAACCACAATTGAACAAGAAAACTGCCCACCAGAACCATAACACCATCAAGTACCCCTATCACCACCATTACTTAATCAGATGTGGTCTAATATACAAACGAAACCTGGAAGATTCCCATCTCCCAATCCACCGGATCCAATCCTCACTCAGCCCCCACCTAGCGGCTTCAGTTGCTGCCCCAATCCGGAAGGAGTGGGAACCGTAATCCCTTGGCTCCTCCCCCGCCTGTACCAAAGCCGTCTTGAGCACTGCAATAAACTGAAATCGCGATAAAGCGGATCCATCCCCATGCCTGAGGAAAACACCGGGGCAGCCGCCCCGCACCTTCAAAAACTCATTCACTTGAACCACAGGGCAAAGGTGGTGCCCTGGCAATTCAAACAACACCACCAGGCGACCCCTCCCTCCTTGATGCGTCTTTGAAAACCGTAACCGACACTCCACTCTATCCCTCCCAAGCATAACATCCTCCAACAACAGCCCTCCTACTGCATGCCTGGCAGGGCTAATCAACTCTCCGATGCGGAAAGCTCCAAGAACGCCAATACGAATGCAACCGAAAACAAGGCTCGTTCATAAGGGGACGAGCATATATCCCCCAAACACCCCACCAAACGAACCAACAGTGGGAACGCTATCGGCCGCCTCGTGTCCCACAACCGAGCCCCCTTTCGAAAACCCTTCATAGACTGTCGCACCAGAAAATTCTTCGTCGCATCCCGAACCCCTTGCATTTTAAACAAAAAAGCCAACGCCGCCAACTTGTACCCTATCACCGAAATAGACCGACCCACCAAAAAATCCCCACTAATCAACGACAGGACCCCCATCACTCGGCCCGTGTACCCAGGTTCCATAAAATCCGCCTTCACCAACTCCTCCCATTCCTGCCACACAGCCTGGTATCGGCGCCAAGTAGCCTCAGCCACCGATCTGATTCCCTCAAATGCTACACCGACGCCAGGTCCCACAGCCATTCCGGGCATAGTTCTCCATCCTCGTCCGCTCCTGGCACCAGACTCCTGAACCTGCGGAACTGAAACCGAGACAGCGCATCAGCCACCTCATTCTGCACCCTGGGCACATGCCGCGCCACCACACAAATGTTTAGCTCCAAACAACGCAACACCAAATGTCTCAAATAACCCACTACCGGGGGCGATTTTGCTGAGAAGGAATTGATCGAATGCACCACCGCCATGTTATCACAATGCATACACAATTTCTTGCCTGCAAATTCGGGGCCCCACAATTCCACTGCCACTATGATGGGAAACAGTTCTAGCAGCACCAGATTCTTCACCAACCTCATTTCCACCCAATGCCGTGGCCATTTGCTTACACACCAGTGCGTCTGAAAGATTGCCCCAAAACCCGCCGCCCCCGCCGCATCCGTAAACAACTCCAGCTGGCTATTTGACAATGCATTGCTCATCCATAATGTCCTTCCATTATAGCGTCGAGAAACACATCCCACACCAGCAAATCTCCTGTCATCCCCTTTGTCACTCTGACAAAATGATTCGGAGCTGTCACCCCCGCCGTCGCGCTCGCCAATCGCCTATTAAATATTCGCCCCATCGGCATAATGCGACAAGCAAAATTCAACTTCCCAATCACTGACTGCAAATCCTGTAACCGAACCTTCTTAGCCCGATACAACCGCTGCACCGCCGCCTTCAAATCACACAGCTTGCCCTCCGGCAAGCGGCATTCCATAGCCACCGTGTCAATTTCAATACCCAGGAAACACAAGGACGTCACTGGCCCTTCCGTTTTTTCCCGAGCCAGCGGAAAAACCAGGCTTCCCGCTATCCGTTCTAACGTAAATAACAACAAGGAACAAACCGAGGAGCCCGCCGGGCCAACGCAAAAGAAATCATCCAAGTAGTGTATCACTGAGTGGACTCCTGCCACATCCCTGACTACCCATTCCACAAAAGAACTAAATGCTTCAAAATAAGCGCACGAAATGGAACAACCCATGGGCAATATCCACATAATATTCACCATCCCACATGCACCCTAAGAGGTGAAGACTCTCTGGGTGCACCGGAAGTAAACGAAAAGCTGCTTCCACGTCCGCCTTCGCCATCAGGGCCCCTTGTCCAGCTACCCGCACCAACTCTAATGCCTTGTCAAACGATACATAACAGACCGCTGACAATTCAGGTGCAATCCCATCATTCACCGACAACCCTTCCGGATAAGACAAATGATGAATGAGCCGAAATTTATTCGGCTCTTTCTTGGGTACCACCCCCAGTGGCGAAATCCTTAAGTTGGAGAACGGCGGGTCCTTGAACGGGCCTGCCATCCTCCCCACCTCCTTTTTGCAGCTTTTCCCTCACCACCTCTGTATGCTCTTTTGCGGATCTCAAGTTACCCGGGCGAAACACCGGCGCTTCAGATTCAAACGGAATCCGAAAACCCTCCGTAAAACCTTTTGCCAACAGCTCCGCCGCCCGCACATCCGGATATCTATTTAAATAGGGAAGCATCACCTCTACCCTCACCGGCGTCCTCTCTTTTACCAGACCCCTCCCCTGCCTTTCCTTTCCCTTTTTTGAAACACCTGGCGAAAGAGTGGGAACCTCCACAACCGGAACACTCGTGTATGAACCGACATGATGCCCCAAACTTACATTGCAGTTCATTAAATTGCCAACAGGCACCTTTTCTCTGGCCTGCCGGGGACCCGCCACTCGCACCCGGGCTCCCGGCTCCCCCACGAAAGGGCTGAGCCGGAGCCGTCATTAATCGCATCCACAAGGAAATATCCTTGTGGTCCCACCGGATGCCAGGCCGAAGAGCCTTCCGTTGCCGGAACTGCTCGTCATATCTCAGCCACCCTAAACCGCCGAACACTCTGTATGCCTCCCCTATGGAATCCATGTAACCGAAAAGGGCGGAGCAATGCTCCGGCTCCTTTTCCCCAATCACACTGGCTAAGATCGCAAATGCCTGTAGCCAGTTCATAAAAGTTCTTGGTATCAGCCTATACCTCCTCTTCTCCTCATCCTCCTTTTCTTTCTTGGAGTCACTTGGCTTCACTTTGTCAAAGTTAAACTTCTCCAAGGGGAGCAGGGAAAAAAGTTCCACATACTCCCCTTTCCATATCTTCTCCCTCACCTCCTTTTTCAAATGGACCCCTAATGGACTTTCAAAACACACGTAAACTTCACTCCGTGCCCTATCGTCCAACCGCCGCCGCAGCTTCCTATACTTCCACCTCACGCGCCGGCACCACCGGCGGGACACCAACGGGGGGGCCCACCCAAGCCCCCGCCGGAGACCCAAGCCCGCTCCGACCTAACCTCTCAGCAGACAACCCCTGTAATACTCCCAACAGCTGACCCCAAAATTCCGATCCGGGTAACCCTAACTGTCCAACTGCACTCGCACCCTGCATAATGCCCCCCGCGGAGGAACCCCCGCCTCCACTACCCGCAACATTAAACCTATCAGTCGTCCTCTCACTTAGCTGCCTCTGAACCGAAGCCGGAGCAGCCATACCGCGAACGTCCCTCAGCCGATCCATCTGTCCTGTCGCCTCCTCCGGTCTTTCTTCCTCTCCTGAGTCCGAAAAGCTGCTGAGGTCCTCCGGGGGGACCAGCGAGGGGACGGCCTGCACCTGGCGGCCGTCAACCCCCACGGTCACCGCACCCTGCTCCTCCGGGTGTCTCCTGCTGGGCCTTCTCCTCTTAGTGCAATGCGGCGTCCTGCCGCCGTCCTTCCCGGTCGGTCTCACCCCTGCCTGCTGCGCTGTCATACTCCCGCTTGCTGCATCTGTGATTAACCCTCCCCACAGACTGCAGGGAGGCCGTGCCGTTCTCGCCGCCTGAAGGGAACTCCCTCCAGCCCGTTCCTCGCTGGGGGGGACCGTAATCACCGACCGCAGCCCAGGGCCCTGCGGACTACAGGACCCCGCGCGATCAGCTGAGCTGTCACTGAGGTTACCCGCTGTTACTGGATCCAGTGACAGCGGGTAACCTCAGTGACAGCTCAGCTGATCGCGCTTCTCACCTCAGTTGCTGCGTGGAGGTGACCGAAGCGGCGGTGTCTTCTGCAGCTCCTGTCACCTCCATGCAGCAGAGCTGGATGCGACGCTGGACCATCCTGGATGACGCCGGACATGGAGGGCTTTTTCGGGCTGATTAAATTGTTGAACCAGGGTATATGTGTGTGTTTTTTATTTCTAATAAAGGATTTTTTCTGGTGTGTGTGTGTTTTATTTACTGTAATTTACAGATTAATCACGAAAGGAATCTCGGGGAGATGCCTGACATGATTAATCTAGGATTTAGTGGCAGCTATGGGCTGCCATTAACTCCTTATTACCCCGATTTGCCAAAGCACCAGGGCAAATCGGGAAGAGCCGGGTACAGCCCCAGAACTGTCGCATATAATGTATGCGGCAATTCTGGGCGGCTGCTGACTGATATTGTTAAGGTGGGGGGCTCCCCATAACGTGGAGCTCCCCATCCTGAGAATACCAGCCTTCAGCCGTATGGCTTTATCTGGCTGGCATTAAAATTGGGGGGGACCGCACGCCTTTTTTTTAATTATTTATTTATTTATTTTACTGCACAGTATAGACACGCCCACCGGCTGCTGTGATTGGGTGCAGTGAGGCACCTGTCACTCAGTGTGGGGGCGTGTCTCACTGCAACCAATCATAGGCGCCGGTGGGCGGAGAAAGCAGGGAATAGGAGATTGTTTAATGAGCGGCCGGCTTTTTCAAAATAGTAAAAGCCGCCGCAGCAGTGTGAATGCCGTGCAGCGCCGCGCCGGGGATCGAGGAACGGTAAGTATGAGAGAGGGGGGGGGGAAACTGACCGACAGACTGTGAGAGAGGGACAGAGAGACCGACAGACGGACTCAGGGAGATTGACCGACATACACAGAAATAGAAAGAATAGCCGACATCACTAGAAATTAAAACGCCAAACGGACACGGACTATAGGTAGATGCATACGTGTTTACTAACGTGTGTGCACATACCCATAGACTTTCATTGTGTCCACGTGTGCGTGCTCTGTGCAGATAATGGACATGCATCCGTGCAAAACGCAAACACATACGGATCACGGACACGCACACACGGACATAATGAAATAACGCACGTGTGACCACAATCATAGATTAACATTGGTGCACGTTTGGCCGTGTCTCCGGTATATACGGAAACGGACCAAACACGCACGTGTATCACGGACGTGTGAAGGGGGCCTAAAGTAGTAAATCCGGCATTTGATGCAGGGGGCGGGGTGTTGTGAGGGCATAGATGAGGCTGCAGTGAGAACAAGAGAAAATTAAAGCAAAGCGCTGATAGGTGAATCCGCAATCAAATGCAGATTGCTTGACTCACTCAGGAATCTGCCAGGAGCATGAAGGCAGCGCTGAGGAAGAGGAGGAAGCTCTGCGTCTCCAGGCAGCAGCTGTGGATCAGTGATGTGCTGCTCCCAGACAGGATAGTGTGAGGAAGGCAGCTCTGCACACACATTGCTGGCTGTGCTTCTGGTGAGTGAAGACTCAAGACAGCACTTCTCTGGGAGGTGATTGTTTCCTGTGAAAACTGGATAAATTCTGTCCTGTTCTTTTTCATATCTGATAGAATCCCCCTTCCTCCTTGTGCAGTGCAAAGGGCTTCAGGGTCCTGAAAGTCAGGAATAGTGTGACCCTGACCTGTGTCTAGACCTGATAGTGGGGGAGGGGGAGTTTAGGGATTTGCAGGTCTGTAACCCTGCCCTGCTACTCTGCCTTGTCACTCTGCCCCACCACTGTATACTGATGTCTTCTGCACGGTGCTCCTGTCCGGACATATACCTCCCAACACTCCCGGATACAGCGGGACTATCATCATTTGCAGAGTTTGTCCCGTTGCCCCGGGCGGGAGGTCTGTATCCCGTGGCTCCACCCACCCACTCTCTCCCCGCCTCGCTGCTTTTCCCTCCTACCATCCTAATTCATGACGTGAGCATTACAGAGCGGAGCGCGCTACCCGAAGCTAGTCTCTGTCTGTGCTGCTGCTGAGGTATGAAAACTGAATCTCCCCAGTCCCCAGCGCTGATTCCCCTCCCTAAGGCCCGGAGCCTTTGCTCCTCTAGCTGTTTCTCTGACTCCCGTGTGTTTGTGTCCTAATCTATCGTGTGTTTGCTTCTCAATGCTGCAGGCACACACCACGGTAGATCAGGACACATTGGAGAGAGGACACAGTGTTCTTACCACTTGTTTCCTCTCCTGCAGGTGCACAGCACTGGCCGGTAATATGCAAAGATAAAGGCATTGCAAATGCTTCATCAGCTACCGACCACATGATCTCCTGCCTGGCAAAGCTGCTGCATCTTAGGCTAAGTTCACACAACACTTTTTTCCAATCAGGCACAATCCGGTTTGTGCCTGATGCAACGGATCCATGTCAGATTGTGAGAAAACTGATGCGACGGATCCGTGGTGTGTTTTTTTTTTTTTTTTTTATGCTGAGAGAGAGACCCCACCATCACAGCACATACAGGTACTACCGCCCCCATCATCATCACCGCACATGCCGGCACTACCCAGCACGCATTATCACGGCACACGCCGGCACTACCTCACACGCATCATCCCCACACACACCCCGGCATTACCTCAGTGACGTCATGCAGCACTCCCTTCAGTTGCTTCATGCAGCAGATAAAGAGAGGCGGTGTTCTACTGCCGTTCCTGTCAGCTTCATGTAGCAGAGCTGAGAGCGTCGCGGGACCTCTGTGGATTATGTCGGTCCTAGAGGGGTATTTGGGGATTAATAAAATTAATTAATAAAATGGTGAAAGAGGGTGTTTTTTTTTGTCTATTATTCAAAATAAAGTATTTTTTGGGGTGTATGTGTTTATTTACTTTCACTTACAGGTTAATCATTGGGGGTGTCTCATAGATGCCTGCCATGATTAACCCCTTATTAGCCCGATTGCCACCGCACCAGGGCAATTCGGGGATGAGCCAGGTAGAGTCCCGGGACTGTCGCATCTAATGGATGCGGCAATTCCGGGCAGCTGCTGGCTGATATTTTTAGGCTGGAGGGCTCCCCATAACGTGAGGTCCCCATCCTGAGAATACCAGCCTTCAGCCGTGTGGCTTTATCTTGGCTGGTATCAAAATTGGGGGGGAACTGCGCGCCTTTTTTTTTTTTAATTTATTTTACTGCACAATATAGACCCGCCCACCGGCGACTGTGATTGGTTGCTGTCACTCAGCGTGGGGGCGTGTCTGACTGCAACCAATCATGGGCACCGGTGGGCGGGGAAAGCAATGAATACGAGATTGAATAATGAGCGGCCGGCATTTTCAATTCAGGAGAAGCCGCCGGAGCAGTGTAATAGCTGTGCAGCCCTGCGCCGGTGATGGGAAAGTGGGTGAGAGAGTGAATGAGTCAGTCAGTGAGTGAGAGAGTTTGAGAGTGAGTGAGTGATTTTTCTGACAAGCAATGAATTTATATCACTTCTGGGCATGCTCAGAAGTAAAAACCAGATACAGTACATGCTTCCGGCGTTTGAAGCATGCCACCGTATCCGGTTCACATAGACTTTCATTATGCACCATGCTGCACAGCGCCGCACCCTATGCATTTTTCCGCCGCTCTGCATCCTGTGCGGCCGCCGGAGTGACGATTTTTGCCGCATCCCCCAAAAAACTGATCAAACGCAAGTACATGTGGCATAATCCGGCGCTAATAAAAGTCTATGAGGAAAAACCGCACCCGGCGGCAAAAAGCAACGGATGCGTTTTTCCCGCAAAGCGCCGGATTGTGCCGCACAGCAGAAACCTGATGTGTGAACATACCCTAAACTGCACACCCTGTTCAGCCCTCCTCCTGGGTCCTAGCTGCCTGCACACCCTGTTCAGCCCTCCTCCTGGGTCCTAGCTGCCTGCACACCCTGTTCAGCCCTCCTCCTGGGTCCTAGCTGCCTGCACACCCTGTTCAGCCCTCCTCCTGGGTTCTAGCTGCCTGCACACCCTGTTCAGCCCTCCTCCTGGGTCCTAGCTGCCTGCACACCCTGTTCAGCTCTCCTCCTGGGTCCTAGCTGCCTGCACACCCTGTTCAGCTCTCCTCCTGGGTCCTAGCTGCCTGCACACCCTGTTCAGCTCTCCTCCTGGGTCCTAGCTGCCTGCACACCCTGTTCAGCCCTCCTCCTGGGTCCTAGCTGCCTGCACACCCTGTTCAGCCCTCCTCCTGGGTCCTAGCTGCCTGCACACCCTGTTCAGCTCTCCTCCTGGGTCCTAGCTGCCTGCACACCCTGTTCAGCTCTCCTCCTGGGTCCTAGCTGCCTGCACACCCTGTAGTTAACTCCTTGACTGTTCTGCACATTGCTGATCTGTGGCGGCTCAGAGTGATCACGGACAGTTTCTGCAGTTTCAGTTTGCTGGATGGGTGTGGATGGGGAGTGGATATGGATGTGGCTGTTTGTAAAATGGGTGTGGTTAGGGGCGTGGCCTAAAAATTGCCATGGCGCGCATTGTCTCTTTCCCTTCTTTAAAAGTTGGGAGGTATGTGTATACTGACGCCTGCTGCATGGTGCTCCTGTCCTGACATTATATACAGATATCTGCTGCACGGTGCTCCTGTCCTGACGCTATATACAGATACCTGCTGCACGGTGCTCTTGTCCTGACACTGTACTAATCTGTAACCATAGAACAATGCCACCAATGCTGGTTCTCTCATACAAGTTTTATCCGTGTTTCTCACAGATAGGGCCCGTACCTGTGGCGCCCTGGACAAGCCAGGATGTCACAGGAACTACAACACACCCCGGTTAGGCACATCAGTCACACAAATCCTTGTTGCCTTCCTCCAGGGGCTGATGTCCACACCAGGTGGGGCGGAGCCAGGCGGTTGGCCCTGCCCATCGAGGAGTTCACAGCCCTGGAGGCGGGAAAAGGAGTTCAGTGTAGTTTTGGAAGTGGAGTTTGACAGTTGAGGAAAGTGGTAGTGGAGCTTCAGACTGACCGTGTCCGGGTACGTGGCCCGGGCACATACAGCAAGGTTAGCAGACGGTGGTGACCGTCTGCAGGCGAGGCCGATTGTCGCACAACCGTAAGGACTGGGGACAGGCGGTGGCCCGCCAGTACCGGATCGGGGAGCGAAGAAAAGAGAGCACCACTCGGCAGGGCCTAAGGACCCCGACCAGGCTTGGAGTCGCCGTTAAACCGGTCAAATCCGTCAGCGACGGGAACCTCCGGGGTTCCTCAGCAACAAAGACCCGACTGATGGCAACCGCTCAACCGTGAAGGGAAATACAGCTACCGCCACAGCTAGAGTTCCCAGGGCCAGAGCCTGCGGGCAAAAGGGAGATCCTCTAGCAACCACACCGCTGGGGAGCGGGCTACCGGTGGGAAGCCATCGGAGCTGACAACACATCCAAGGTGCAGGGAGAGCCAATCACCGCCAACCTATCGGGAGTGACCACCGCAGCAGTCTGTGGGACCCGTCCATCCAGCCGTTTGTTTGACCAGAGACTCCGTGTATGTTACTGGCTGAGTGAGTACCACTGTGCCGCCTGGCACCGCGCTGCCCCCGCGACCCTGCACCCCCCCCCCCCCAACTCCCGCAATCCACCTTCCAGTCCACATCACCGGGCCCCGGGACCACCAAATTCCCCTACCCACGGAGGGGAGAGAAACATCTCAGCTGCTCCCTGTCATCGCTCCCGAGATCCCCGTCCAGAGCAGCGGTGGTGTCCCATTATCACCACAAACCGTGGGTGGCGTCACGGTCTACATCCCAACAATCTCCCTTTCACTCACAGGCGAGGAACGCCGCTCGAGTCCCCGGATCCGGCCCACCGCTCGAGCCACCGAGCAGCGCCGGACCCGAGCATGGTGAGCGCAGCGCACCCCCCGCCCGCGACATACCTATGATAGTCTATGGGGCTGATCACAGGTCTGTGTATTTGTGAAAACATAGGCCCGTTTCACATATCCGGCATTTCGCTGGATCAGGCACACTCCAGTACAGTATTAATACTGTACAATGGCATCGTGGCAAGCTCTGCTCACATGACAGCATTTTACCGGAGGTTGCCGTGATGCCATTGTACTGTGTTACACTGTATTAGAGTGAGAGAGAGATCCAATGTTTCAGGACATGTTTTGTACAGCAAACTGGATCCTTCAAGCTGCATACAATCGCAACTGTGAAAACCAGATCCGGCGCGTTTTTGATAAAAGGTAAAAAACTGCAACTCACCGGATCCTGACACTGCCGCACGCAAACGCATATTGCTGCAAGTCCATTGACATTGCATTAAGCAGACAACGGATCCGGTAACATGCGTTTTGCATTTTATTGCTGACAAGCAGAATAGGCTGGTTTCACATCAGGGTTTTTCTGCAAAGTTAATAGCGTTCTAATGCAGCAGTTGCACAGAAAGTCCGGCTACTTGAAGGAAATAATTTTCTGCCACCCTTCAGCTTTGGTTATAGGGGTGCGGGTTCTGTCAACGCTCAGTACATAGTGAGCAGCAGCTGTAACTGTGGGGCCCCGAGGTTCGATGTCGGTGCAGCGGTGCATTACCTTCAGGGACTCCACTCGGCTGGATCTCGTCACAGGTAGGAAATCCTCTATTTTGATTGTCGTGACGCCACTCTCAGAATTGCGGTCAATGGGGACCGCCACTGCAGATTAGGGGTGCCTGGGGCTGATGGTAGGTGCAGTCAGTTGTAATAGCCTCCTGAGAGTGAGGCATGCCCCAGGGTCCCGTGTAGGTGTGTGGAACTACAAGTCGCAGAATGACTCACACGTACAAGCAGGATGTCTTTCAGGGATTTTACTCACTGATGGTGGCAGGGTGAGTAACCCGGGCGTAGCTGGGATGAACCAGGCTGGAACCAGGTGTCCTTCAGGCTGACTTATGAGGGTGGCTACCAACTCGCCTTCCTTAGCCCGTTGTGTTTTGGGGTAACCCCTGCTTGAAGCCCTGCTGGGGTCGCCCAGGGAAGTTGCTGGTGCCTCTCTCCCCTTCTTTTGGCCCGTTTGCTTGTAGCCTGGACCAGGTCACTCCGGCTGCTTGCCTCCTGTGAGCTATGGGCCCTAACTTTGGCTACGTGGCTGCGGACTCTGTGGTGTTGTCTTGGGGGTGTAAAGTGCCCCCTCATGCAGGTTTGGCAAAGGAAAGGTGAATCTATCCCTGCACTGGGACCTGCTACCCGTTTGGGCCTGGTTCTCCCTGACAGTCTCCTTACTTTCCACTCCGTTGCTCTCTCTTTAGCTGTGTGTGGATTTCGGGCAGCACTCCCAGGTGACCGTTCTCCCCCGTCGGTAGTCACTGCGCGTACGTTGTCAGCATTGTGTAGAGCTACAGGGTCTGCTTCTGCCCTCCCTGAACTTCACCACTCAACTGTCTTCGGCTCACTCTTCCCTCCTCTCCTGTTCTTGCCTACGTCACCTAGCAACCAGGCTCTCTACCACACCCCTCGAGTGGAGATGGAGGCTTCGCCCCCTCCTGGGATTCCCAGGGGTCCTCTCAAAGGTAAATGTGTGAGACCTGATCACCATGCGCCTGTGTAGTCACACCTCGGTCAGCCTTCTGGATTACCTGTTTTGTACTGTCCCCAGCATGGGTGCAGTACTCAGTGGTGCCTGACCAGGTCAGGGGCGCCACATTCCCCCTTAGTTATCACCAGCACGTCCTCGGGCTGCAAGACAACATTTTAAAATGCGTAAAACAGTAAAACAGGGTAAAACGTTTTTAAAACCAACAGGTACCATACATCACCACCCTCCACCCACAAGTCCGTTAACCCACCCTAAACCCTCTCAGGCGGCAGGTCACCGGTTTCTTTTGGTAACCAGGTCTGGGCCATCAGCTTCCCCAGACCTTTCTTCCCATCTGCCTCTCCCGTTGGCCGCGCCTTCAGCCACTTCTGGCAGGATGTAGAGGCGGCTTTCATGGTCTGGTGGTTTCAGGGTATACCTGGCCTGGTGGAGCCGCGCCTTCAGCCACTTCTGGCAGGATGTAGAGGCGGCCTCCACAGTTGGTGCTGACCAGGTACCCTCTTTGTGGTGGAGAGCCAGGCCCCATAAACAGGCGTGCTCCCTGGTAGTGGTTGTACCTCTGGGGTAACTATAAACACTGCGAGAGTTTGTGGCTATAGCCAGTTCATAGCCTTAAGGTTCATGGGTTAAAGTGCAAAAGGGTTTCTCACATAAGTTCATGTGGGCACATGCTTGAACTTGTAAACGTTGCAAAACTGTACTTTAACTTGCTGTACTTCTTACTTTACTTTACATGGACTTTGCTCCTTCTTCCTCCTTACCAGGGCTTGGGCCTGTAGGGCTGTGGCACCTGTCGTCATCATCTGTGGTGGTTTCATCAATGAGTTCTTTGTATTTTCTTTCCTCTTCTTCTGTGTCTTTATCCTTTTCTGTTGTTGAGATAGCAGGTTTACTGTAGGGATTTCTGGTACATGGTCTGACATCTAGTGCGTACCATCCGCGTTCTCCTTGATGTTTTGTAAATTCTACTGAGTCTCCTATCTGTAGGTTTCTTCCTGGATGTCCTCTAGGTTAATGCGCTCTAACATCCCTTCTGTTCACAAAGATGCCTTCTTTCATTCCAGGTACAACTATAAAGCCATATCCTGATTTTAAACTAAAGTCTTCCACTACTCCACGACAAAGTGGGCCTCTGACCTGGGATTTAGCTCTCCTTAATGACTGCTTCTCCTCCAAGTCTCTGGCTGTTACTTCGTCTTTTCTATCTGGAGATTGCTGTGCAGGTGGATCCCTTGTCCTGCTGCGGCGCCGTGTCTTGCGGACTGGATTCTGCTGGGCTGCTACTTCACTGCTTGCAGGCTCCCAGGTGTGGTATCTGGGCAAATCTTCCTCAGCGGAGGATGTCGGGCCCTCTTCATCCCAGCGGGAGTACGGCAGCATCTCTGGCTCTTGGACTGGTGCTGCATCCACTGCTGATGGCTCTGGGGTCAGCTTCTCAGCTTCCTGGCCTCCCCTCCCCCTTAGTTCTTCTGGGCACTCCTCTTGTGGCAGCGCTAGGGATGGATTTTCATCAGCAGGCCAGGGCGGGGGACCCTTTGGCATGAATGTTGCAGGAGTCTTCCTGTGAGTATGCGGAGGGAGCAGATACCGGTCCACCATCTCCTTTGGGAAGTGGGCCTCTAGATCAGCCTTCAGCTTCCAGTATTCGGGGTCCTCCCCCAGCAGGGACTTACTAGCAGGGACTTCCTTGGGCTGAGGAGCGGTGTCTGCTCTGGCCTTGCAGGCCGGGGTAAATACTTGTACAGTCTTGTCTTGGCGGGCCGAGCCTGGCGTGGCAGCGGCCTGGTCTTGGCGGGCCGAGCCTGGCGTGGCAGCGGCCTGGTCTTGGCGGGCCGAGCAGGGCATCGCTGCGGCGGCCTGGATTGGCGTCGCAGCTGCGATGGGATCTGTGCGGGCCGGGCTGGGCGCTTCTGCGGCCTGGATTGGCGTCGCAGCTGCGATGGAATCTGTGCGGGCCGGGCTGGGCGCTTCTGTGGCCTGGATTGGCGTCGCAGCTGCAGCCGGTCCTTGGCGGGCCGCACCTGACGTGGCTGCGGCCTGGTTCAGCACCTCACTTGCGGCGTGGACGAGCGTCGCTGCTGCGGTGGGGTCTTGGCGGGCCGGGCCTAGCATGGCGGCGGCCTGGGTCAGCGTCACACCTGCGGCGTGGAGGAGGGTCGCGGCGGCAGCCGGATCTTTACGGGCCGGGCTGGGCATCGTTGCGGCGGCCTGGGCTCGGCGGGCCGCACATGGCGTGGCTGCGGCCTGATTCAGCGTCGCCGCGCCGGGCATCTCTCCAGGGACCGCGGGCATGGCAGCAAGGGTCGGGGCACTCGCGCTGACAGGGGCAACACAGGACTCACCCATCGGTAACATCGTCGGGGCCTGAGTCGTCGCCGCTCGGTCTGGCACTCGTCGTGCGGTTCCCCTCTCATAGGCCTGAACCGCCGCAGCCATCTCCTGCAGCTCCGCACGTCCCTCTCGGATCTGCTGCACGATCCTCGCTTCCAGTCGGTTACTGAACTGGGCAAGCTCCCAGGACCACCAGGCAGCGGAACCCGGCTCTGGGCTCCTATCTTCAGACGCCATCTTCACCACGTCGTCGCCGCTCTGCAGATCTTTTCTCAGCAGCAGACCTCCGACTCTTCCTTGCAGTCTCAGTGCCAGTTCCTTCACTGCCTTGAACTCTTCTCCCAACAGCAGGCTTATCAGTTTCTGCTCTGCCTTTTCCAGCAGCAGGCTTCTGGCTCCCTTTCCTTCCCGACGTCTCTGAACGCCTCCGCTCTCATCACTTGCGAGGACAGGACTCTTCAGGGGATCTCTGGGTAGCCACACCTCTTCGTGGGCGGTAACTTCTCCCAGCGCGGGCTGCTGTTGTTTTTCAGCGCGCTTTTCATGGTGGCAATATGGCGGCGCTTCCAATTTTCCAAGCGGACCGCCCAGGCACATGGTCACCTGTCTGAACAGGTCTAGTCCTTATCCTGTTCGTGACGCCAGATGTGTGGGGCCCCGAGGTTCGATGTCGGTGCAGCGGTGCATTACCTTCAGGGACTCCACTCGGCTGGATCTCGTCACAGGTAGGAAATCCTCTATTTTGATTGTCGTGACGCCACTCTCAGAATTGCGGTCAATGGGGACCGCCACTGCAGATTAGGGGTGCCTGGGGCTGATGGTAGGTGCAGTCAGTTGTAATAGCCTCCTGAGAGTGAGGCATGCCCCAGGGTCCCGTGTAGGTGTGTGGAACTACAAGTCGCAGAATGACTCACACGCACAAGCAGGATGTCTTTCAGGGATTTTACTCACTGATGGTGGCAGGGTGAGTAACCCGGGCGTAGCTGGGATGAACCAGGCTGGAACCAGGTGTCCTTCAGGCTGACTTATGAGGGTGGCTACCAACTCGCCTTCCTTAGCCCGTTGTGTTTTGGGGTAACCCCTGCTTGAAGCCCTGCTGGGGTCGCCCAGGGAAGTTGCTGGTGCCTCTCTCCCCTTCTTTTGGCCCGTTTGCTTGTAGCCTGGACCAGGTCACTCCGGCTGCTTGCCTCCTGTGAGCTATGGGCCCTAACTTTGGCTACGTGGCTGCGGACTCTGTGGTGTTGTCTTGGGGGTGTAAAGTGCCCCCTCATGCAGGTTTGGCAAAGGAAAGGTGAATCTATCCCTGCACTGGGACCTGCTACCCGTTTGGGCCTGGTTCTCCCTGACAGTCTCCTTACTTTCCACTCCGTTGCTCTCTCTTTAGCTGTGTGTGGATTTCGGGCAGCACTCCCAGGTGACCGTTCTCCCCCGTCGGTAGTCACTGCGCGTACGTTGTCAGCATTGTGTAGAGCTACAGGGTCTGCTTCTGCCCTCCCTGAACTTCACCACTCAACTGTCTTCGGCTCACTCTTCCCTCCTCTCCTGTTCTTGCCTACGTCACCTAGCAACCAGGCTCTCTACCACACCCCTCGAGTGGAGATGGAGGCTTCGCCCCCTCCTGGGATCCCCAGGGGTCCTCTCAAAGGTAAATGTGTGAGACCTGATCACCATGCGACTGTGTAGTCACACCTCGGTCAGCCTTCTGGATTACCTGTTTTGTACTGTCCCCAGCATGGGTGCAGTACTCAGTGGTGCCTGACCAGGTCAGGGGCGCCACATAACCACACCCCGGCACTGAACGACAGCGGGCTCACCACTGATGGACACGTGTTTTAACCACTATGATGTTCACAGCTTGGCAGCTGATCTAGCAATGCAGTAGTCACTATTGTGTGCTGCCCCTGCAGCGGTCGATCCGGGGGTTGCTGCTGTGGCTTGAGTGTCTCTGGACCCAGGGGCTCACGGGCACTTCAAATGAAAAGGGGGTATTTACAGGGGATAAGAGCTCGTGGCGTCACCCTTAGTTTGCGGTAAGGGGAAAAGCGCCGCTGCCGAATGGAGTACCCGGGGGCGATGAGGGGGGGAGGAGGCCCCGGGACTCTGAATGATGGAGGTGGTGGATAGGAGTGTGGTGCAGATTGGAAGCAGGGGAGAATAGCGTACTCACTCAGGCAGTGTTGGTAGTGCTGCGACTGCAAAGCAGACTCTGACTCAAAGGTAAAGCAAGTCTCTGGGTGCCGCTGCCACTTCAGGGAAGCTCGTCCGGGAGTCCGCTCACTTTGGTATTGCTGATGATCTGTACCTTGCCTCCATGCACTGAATTTTAGTTTTCGTTGTGACCCCTATGCTTGAAGCTGTCGGGGTCCTGCTCCCCACTGTTTAGTGAAGCTGTGCTCTCTATGGCTTCCAGTGGGCCGCATAAGCTGGAAAGCCCTATCCCCCTCGTTGTGTTGATGCCTTCGATCTCTGAGGTCTTCGGGAAAGTCCATAAAGAAACTATCCTCCACAGGTTAATTAACAGGTTGCGTGAAGCTACTCCCTGATCTAGGGTCCAGAACCCCATTGTGTTCAGTCCGGTTCGGTTACTAGGTACTCCGGTGCCCGCCGTTCCCCAAAACTAAGCCTGGCACCTTTCTCCAATACCCTGCGACCGGGTCTCCGACTCCTCCGGTCCCAGACCACAGTCTGTGACCTAGCCAAAAGTCCCCAGGGAGCTCCAACTCCCAGCTCCTCACCCTTTGGGAGCTACTTCTCGTCTCCAGGGAGCTGCTACACCAATCTCCTCGCTCTTTGGGAGATACTGCTGAACTCACTAAGCTTTGCTCTCCACTTCCTCTCACTGACTTCCTCTCTCCCACCAGTCTGCCTGACCCCCTAGGCGAGTGGCCTTTTTCCAGCTAGACCACCCACTGGTGTGCCTGACAGGGTGTGGTGTGAGGTGTGACTAGGATTTGCATGCTGGTGGAGCAATACCAAAAGTTAGGATCCCAGAACCATGAGGGTTGAGTCCTGCACTAAAACATAGAGGGGTGCAGTACCCTGTTACACCCTGACCATTTCAGGGGTGTCACAATTGCAATGTCTAGGAGGAAGGGGTAAAATGCATGTCCCAGAGAAAACTCAGAAGACATGTCTAATTGCAGTACAAGCAAAGATTTCACATACTGAGCTTCAAAAGCAATAAAAGTGAAGAAGCAGCAGCAGAATCAGGGGAGCCTAAGGATTTTTTTTACAAGGTTTTAAACTCCATTTTATTTTCTGAAGTGACAGGTCATCTTTAAATAGACAGATCATAGACCCAGAGTTTTGTCGATCCAGGAGGATTAAGGAGCCATGTATCTAATTTATGAGATTCATAGCCTGTCCTATTTTTTTATTTTGCAGATCAGGCTTGTCCATTAAAGTTCATGGGGATCCATTTAAAAATGAAAAAATTGAAGACCTACTTTTTACATCAGTGTTCCATGTTTCAGATGTTTTTCACTGATAAAAATGACTGGAGAAATGGAAGTACTCCAATTTTTAAAACAGATTCGAAAAAAATAACATGTAACATGTAGGCAAAACGGATTGACATTAGAGAAAAATTGCCCTTTTTACACAGATGTAAAACTACAGTAGACATGGATGTGTGAATATAGCCAAGGTAATGTTCCATGGGATTAATATAGAGTTGCTGATTTTCATGCAGAAAATCCTCTGGAAATTGCAGCTGTGGAAAAAGCATGCGGCAGAATATTCCCTGAAGAGCAGATTTAACATGCAAAAGGTGAAGTCTGTAGTAAATCAGTAGCATATCTACAACAAGAAATGCACAATTTGTTGCAATTTTTACTTATATGTTGCAATCGCAGTTCAATGACATTGTTTTACCAATATTTCCCAATATTGCTACAAGAAATGTTGCGTTTGTACCACGATTGAAGAATGTGTAATTTTAACTTAAAATCTAGAGCACAGCCATAAAATTCTAGTAGTTAATGTAGTCAGCAACAATATTATAGAAGTTGTCTGTCCTTGGGGTACAGGTCTGCAGGAAATCTATGTGACTGCGGACTCGCGAATCCTCACTGAGCACTTTACCTGCACTCAGGATTCTCTAGTGTTGGTGACAGGAGTGGGTGCGTGACCGTAAGTATGTGATTTACGTATACACGGTCACGAGCAGACTAGACGTGCATGGTCTTCCTCAATGTAAGCGAATTAAGCAAGGCTAGACACATCTAGCCACAATTATTGCTCGAAGTATGCAAATCGCATACTGGCGATCACATGACTGCCCGCTCCCAGTGATGGCACCAGAAAAATCACTGCGCACTGAGGATTCAAGTCTGTAGTCCCATAGGGTGACTGCAGACTTGTACCCTAAGGCCAAATCACCCATTCAAGGGAATACATATGTGGCAGATTCTGTTGCTGAAATTTCTGCAACTAACAATCAGTTCAATACGGAATACGTTTTTTTGGGAACAAGTAAATGGATTTCTATAAGTTTCTGTTAGGCTACGTTCACACATCAGTTTTTTTCCATCCGGCACAATCCGGAAAAAAATGGATAAAACTGATCCGGCGACGGATCCGTTTTATCACCATTGATTTGTATTAGCGCCGCATTGTGCCTGATGGCCTTGCGTTGCATCTGGCTTTTGACGGATCCAGCGTAATTACTCAATGCGGCGGCTAGATGGAACGTCTCCTTTCTAAGTTTTATGTCTCTGACAAAAAAGCGTATCACGCCGATACGGCGTGATTTACAATGGAAGCCTATGGACGCCGGATGCGGCGCAATGTGGCAAAAAACGGATGTAGCCGCCGGATCAGTTTATTTAAACTGAGCATGCTCCAATTTATTGAAAAAAACGGACAAAACGGATGCAAAAACCGGATACACTGGATCCGTTTTTTGACGGATCAGGTATACCGGATCCATAAAAAAAAAAAAAGGATCAGGCGCATCAGTTTTTGCATATTCTGCGCTTGATCCGTTGCATCAGGCACACGCTGGATTGTGCCTGATGCCAAAAAACTGATGTGTGAATGTAGCCTTAAAGGGACACTGTCACCAGTTTTTTCACTATGAAACCAAAAGTGTCCCCTTCTGCAGCCCCTTGGCTGTATTCTATGAAGGTGTACCTTGTGCACTGACTCCCCTTGCAGACCCCGAATGTAACTTTATAAAACCTGTCCTTGTGGCCTTTTTCGCCATCCTCCTTTCATGATTGACGTGATGATGCCGCCGTCGTCATGCACGCTGCTTGGCCAAATCTCGCATCTGTGCAGTCAGTCCCTCGACTCGCGGAGTTCGCCCTCGCGCGAGCTGGTGCGGTGTTTGCGCATGCGTGAGATTATGGTCGGTGATGTGCATGAGGTCCCCTGCATCATCCTCGTACCCAACCATAATCTCACGCAGACGCGCGATTTGGCCGAACAGCGTGCATGATCAATCATGAAAGGAGGATGGCGAAGAAGGCCACAAGGAGGGGCAGGAGACAAAAATGAGCACACCCATTTGAGCCCCACAGAAGCCCCTGCAGAAGGTGACACTTTTGGTGAAAAGATTTTTTTAGTGGAAAAAACTGGTGACACGTTCCCTTTAAGTAAGATAGTCACAGAAATGTACTCATTTCAATCTGTTACATGTGAATCCCCACAACGAGATACAGTTTATGGTTATTAGGAAGAAATCAGAATTCTAGGATGTAGATTCTTCTTCAAGGTCCCAAGAAACCTTGATTGGCAGATCTCCAATTTTCTCTTTGTACACTTTATCAAACATCCCACTCTGTGCCATGGTCATGATCGTTTTCCAGTCACCAACAACCCCTGGGAAAGAGTATAGAGAAAAGATAAACGAATTTTGCTCTTAAATGTCATATCTAACTGCTTCTGTTACAAATACAATGATATACACTTTTTTGTGCTATATATATTCTCAATTTAAAAGGAAATGTGTAATGAGATAAATACCTAATAAAAGTAGTTAAATCAGGTTTTTGTGTATATATTTAAATTTTGGCATTTTTTTTAACACTATAATCTGCAATAAAACAAACTGAGTAATCTTGCACTTTACACACTGGCCTCTGGCGCCATTTTAAACTCATTTCCTATCTTTTCAAGAAGAGTTTTCAGCAGGCTGATTATCAAAGGCAGGAATACAAAGATATATAGCACCTATATACATTTTATAACTCAGCCCACCATTCACACCTGGTAGATTTGAGCGAGTATCAAACTATTCGTATCACTATACTCATAACGAGTGCTATCTAATACTTGCGTATTCATTCCAAATAGCAGATGCAATGCAAGTCAATGGGGAATTCTCGAAATGTAACGAGAAACCCAAATGCCGTACTATTAGCTACTCGCATGAATAGTACGGCATTCAGGTTACTCATTACATTGCAAGTTTTCTCTATTGACTTGCATTGCACACACTATTCGGAATAAATACGCGAGTATTAGATTGTGTTCATTATGAGTATAGCGAGTACAAATAGTTAGATACTCGCTCAATTCTAATAATGACTTTTGCAAACACCTATTAGGAGCCTCAAAACAAAAATATTGTCTGAGTCAGTCTATTGCTACTAATGTACCTGTGGATTTCTTGAATCAGGAATTTACAGTCTAAAATAAGTTCAGTGGCCACTGTAAAGCGGGCTTTACACGCAACGACATCGCTAACGAGATGTCGTTGGGGTCACGGAATTCATGACGCACATCCGGCCTCGTTAGCGCCGTCTTTGC
This sequence comes from Anomaloglossus baeobatrachus, assembly GCF_048569485.1. Taxonomy (NCBI): domain Eukaryota; kingdom Metazoa; phylum Chordata; class Amphibia; order Anura; family Aromobatidae; genus Anomaloglossus; species Anomaloglossus baeobatrachus. The sequence continues at coordinate 315,387,273 of NC_134355.1, read as the reverse complement.
GTGTGAAACGCAGGAACGACCATTAACTATCAAAATTACTTACCTGATCATTGACAGGTCGTTCCTTTCCCGATTTATCGTTGCTGTTGCAGGACTCAGGTTGTTCGTCATTCCTGCGGCAACACACATCTTTACATGTGACACCGCAGGAACGAGGAACAACACCTTACCTTCGGCCGCCCGCAATGAGGAAGCAAGGAGGTGGGTGGGATGTTCAGCCCGCTCATCTCCGCCTCTCCGCTTCTATTGGGCGGCCGCTTAGTGACGCAGCTGTGACGCCGCACGAACCGCCCCCTTAGAAAGGAGGCGGTTTGCCGGCCACAGCGATGTCACTAGTCAGGTAAGTATGTGTGATGGGTGTAAGTGATGTTGTGCGCCATGGGCAGCGATTTGCCAGTGACGCATAACCGACGGGGGCCGGGTGCTTTCACCAGCGACATCGCTAGCGATGTCGCTGTGTGTAAAGCCCGCTTAAGAATTGCTAAATTTCTCATTTTTATTTATAACTCTCTTGTGGCGCTGCCAACATTTATTGTTGTTTTGGTTTTTTTTTTTTTTTATTTTTTTTTTTCTCCCTTTCTTCCAAAAGCCAACATTGCCAGACAGAGCTTGTTTCCTGAAAGACAAGATGAAGTTTTGAATTACTCCCTTTATTTTACCGTACAATATATTGGAAATCAAGAAAAGGATCCAACTGAGGTACAATTGACAAAAAACGCAATTGTGATACTGCTCTCTGGCTTTTGTACTTCTGGCATTTTTTGTATGTTAAAATGAGTCTGGATGATTGCCGCCATACCCAACTTGTTCAGTTTCCTTATTATATTAGTGTTGAAATAAAATTGGAAAATTAAAGTGTTTGTTTTTTTTTTTTTTTGTTTGTTTTTTTTTTTTCCATTTGTATCACCATTTTCAGAGACCTGTAATATTTCATTTTTTTTCCGATGAGAAAGATGTAAAAGGACTTTATTCTTTTTGTACCCTGAGCTGAAGTTTTTACTGGTACAATTTTGGGGTAGATACAAGTGTTTTGATTACTTTTTGCATTTTATTTTTGCGCAGTTGTGATAATAGAAGCACTAGTGCAGTTTTTCAGTTAATTTTTACACCTTACTGCATTTACTGACCGGGTTACTAACTTTTATGGATGCAGCAATACCACATATGTAAATAATCATTAATATCTTTATTTTTAAGGTTCTTTCACACGAGCATATAAATTGTGTAATTTTTCTAGGTAAGGATTGCGTGTTTGGTAGGTCTTTGCTTAAAGTCTCGCTCACACATAAGCATATAGCATGTTCAATATTTGATCTTTTGCCGGATAACACTTGGCCCCATGTTATACTATGGGGCAATGCTAGCCAGCAATTTTTTTTTTTTTCATGCTGAATCTGCATGAGAAATAAAATCATAGCATGCTACGAGTCCATCCAATAATTGAATGACACACTCCTGTCACAGGTGTGTTACGCATGACAGACAATCCTGTAGTTTCCCGCTGTAGAAGGTCGCAGCGTTTGGCTACACAAGTTGCTCTCTGAATTTCCAGTTTTCCCTGCATGGAGTTTATCCTTTTCTCACTAGGACCTTGCACATTTCCTCACGTTTTCAGGTGTCAATCTTCAGCACTTCCTTTTTGTGTCTTTAAATACCTTCATTCCCCCTTACTCTGTGCTGGTAATAGGTCTAATATCCTTATCCAGTCTTCAGTGCTAGCAGTCGGCTAGTATTCATCTGGAAAACTTTGTTGTTGTTGCAATTCCTTTCCCCATGTCATCTGGAGATAAGTTATTTGTTCACTTATCCCCTGTTATCCCTGTGTGCTCTTTAGAGCTTAGTGGGATTGACTAAGCTCTCATCCCATCTTTTCCCTACCTAAGGCCTACTAAAAGGCGCGGTGCATAGGTGTGGAACCTATCAGGGTGGTGAGTGAAGACAGCGGTGGGTTTAGTCAGGGGTCACCATCTCCCCCTTCCCTAGACACAGAGTTACCCCTCCCTTTCACTGTTCGCTTGATAATTACCCATATTTAGAGTGACAGGTATCATACAGGTCATTCATGAGATAATGTATGCCCATGTGAGCAAGCACTTAGAGCTTGCAAGTACTGCTCAGATACATACAATATTGAAGGATCTTGTCAGCTTCAGTCCTCTGCACTTGTCATCCTATAGAAGAGAAAATAATTTGTGCCAGCAGTGCAGTCATGCATCTACCTGAATGGCCAAGCAACAGAGGAGCACCATTTCTCAGCAATCAGGGGCAGAGTAGTCATGGGCGAACTCAGATACCTGGGATTGGTGGGCCCAACAGGATTTAAAAAAAAACAAACCTTGGTTCAGGTCCGAAATTAATCCCTGATATCTGGCTGGATGTTGGTCCCGATGAAAGTCTATGGGGACCAAATCATGCACTTTAAATTGGTGGTAGAAAGGTCTAAGGGGCTTAGAGCATGTGAGTTATACTTTTTAGTCATGGCTGTAACACTATTTCCAGGGCTGCTTATTAACCTCATGAAAATGCACTGCTTGCACCATCCACCAGCATTCCCGGCGTCTGTGATTGGTTGTAGTCAGACCACACCCAAACCCTGTGTGACTGCGTGTCTGACTGATTGCAATCACAAACACTGTGTGTGTCCCTCTCATGATGTATGGTGTACAAAATAAAGAGAAAAATTGGTGCAGGGTCCCCCCATATTATGATACCCAGCAGAGATAAAGCATACAGCTATAGACTGCAGCCCACAGCTGTGTGCTTATCTTGACTGTGCATCAAAATAAAAGGACTCCATGTGGATTTTTTTAAATGATTTACAGTTAGGTCCAGAAATATTTGGACAGTGACACAATTTTCGCGAGTTGGGCTCTGCATGCCACCACATTGGATTTGAAATGAAATCTCTACAACAGAATTCAAGTGCAGATTGTAACGTTTAATTTGAAGGTTTGAACAAAAATATCTGATAGAAATTGTAGGAATTGTACACATTTCTTTACAAACACTCCACATTTTAGGAGGTCAAAAGTAATTGGACAAATAAACCAAACCCAAACAAAATATTTTTATTTTCAATATTTTGTTGCGAATCCTTTGGAGGCAATCACTGCCTTAAGTCTGGAACCCATGGACATCACCAAACGCTGGGTTTCCTCCTTCTTAATGCTTTTCCAGGCCTTTACAGCCGCAGCCTTCAGGTCTTGCTTGTTTGTGGGTCTTTCCGTCTTAAGTCTGGATTAGAGCAAGTGAAATGCATGCTCAATTGGGTTAAGATCTGGTGATTGACTTGGCCATTGCATAATGTTCCACTTTTTTGCACTCATGAACTCCTAGGTAGCTTTGGCTGTATGCTTGGGGTCATTGTCCATCTGTACTATGAAGCGCCGTCCGATCAACTTTGCGGCATTTGGCTGAATCTGGGCTGAAAGTATATCCCGGTACACTTCAGAATTCATCCGGCTACTCTTCTCTGCTGTTATGTCATCAATAAACACAAGTGACCCAGTGCCATTGAAAGCCATGCATGCCCATGCCATCACGTTGCCTCCACCATGTTTTACAGAGGATGTGGTGTGCCTTGGATCATGTGCCGTTTCCCTTCTTCTCCAAACTTTTATCTTCCCATCATTCTGGTACAGGTTGATCTTTGTCTCATCTGTCCATAGAATACTTTTCCAGAACTGAGCTGGCTTCATGAGGTGTTTTTCAGCAAATTTAACTCTGGCCTGTCTATTTTTGGAATTGATGAATGGTTTGCATCTAGATGTGAACCCTTTGTCTTTACTTTCATGGAGTCTTCTCTTTACTGTTGACTTAGAGACAGATACACCTACTTCACTGAGAGTGTTCTGGACTTCAGTTGATGTTGTGAATGGCTTCTTCTTCACCAAAGAAAGTATGCGGCGATCATCCACCACTGTTGTCATCTGTGGACGCCCAGGCCTTTTTGAGTTCCCAAGCTCACCAGTCAATTCCTTTTTTCTCAGAATGTACCCGACTGTTGATTTTGCTACTCCAAGCATGTCTGCTATCTCTCTGATGGATTTTTTCTATTTTTTCAGCCTCAGGATGTTCTCCTTCACCTCAATTGAGAGTTCCTTAGACCGCATGTTGTCTTGTCACAGCAACAGCTTCCAAATGCAAAACCACACACCTGTAATCAACCCCAGACCTTTTAACTACTTCATTGATTACAGGTTAACGAGGGAGACGCCTTCAGAGTTAATTGCAGCCCTTAGAGTCCCTTGTCCAATTACTTTTGGTCCCTTGAAAAAGAGGAGGCTATGCATTACAGAGCTATGATTCCTAAACCCTTTCTCCGATTTGGATGTGAAAACTCTCATATTGCAGCTGGGAGTGTGCACTTTCAGCCCATATTATATATATATATAATTGTATTTCTGAACTTGTTTTTGTAAACAGCTAAAATAACAAAACTTGTGTCACTGTCCAAATATTTCTGGACCTAACTGTAATTCAATAATTTAAAAAAATAGGATCTCATAGTAGACCCTCCCCATTACTAATCAATGGCATAGTGGCAGCTGTGAGCTGTTGTTAACCCCTTTTTACCCCAATTGCCACTGCACCAGGGCAATCGGGATGAGCCTGGTAAAGTACTGGGATTGTTGTATTTAATGGATGTGATCATTCTGGGTGGCTGCAGACTGCTATTTTTTGGCTAGAGAGGCCCAATTACCATGACAGCTGTTGGCTTTATCATGGCTGGGTATCAAATATGTGGGGACTGCACGCCTATTTGTAAAATTATTTCTTTAAATAATTTTTTAAAGAGCCACATGGGGTCCCTTTTAATTTTGATACACCGACAAGATAAGCACACGGCTGAGGGCTGCAGCCTGTAGCCATATGCTTTATCTGTGCTGCGTATGTCATATGTAGGGATAGGACGCCATTTATTTTTTTTTTCTACACCATGATAGAGACACACACACCATCTGTGGTCAGACTGCAACCAATCACACACTAAGAACTGCCAGTGTGCGGTGGAAGCAGTGCATATGCATTAGGTTAATCAGTGGCCCTGGAAGTAGTATTACAGCTGCACAACGACTGGCAAGAATAACGTGCCTGGTTTATTCTTATTTTCTTTCTTTCTTTTTTTTTTAATTACCCAGGTGGCTGGATCCAGATATTTACCCAGAGCTCCCTAAGAACTCCGGGTCTGGGATTGGTGCACGGTTACTTGGTAATCTGTGCAAATCGAGACACTTACAGTCTGGGTCCACCCATCACTGCTCCTGAGCAAGGAACTTGAGAAAATCACCTAAAGACCAAAACATGCAAGATCTATAAATTTTGGACATTTTATTTTCTCTATGTAGATTCCACTCCTGGTCTTGGCTTACAGAAGTTGATGTAAAATACTGATTAAAATATTGCTCTATGAAAGTCTCCTTAGAAAAAGTTGTGTCCACACAACTCCATGTAGTAATGTTAGTGTAATTATACAACCCCAAAAAATTATGGAATCACCTGGCACTGAGGATGTTCATTCAGTTGTTTACTTTTATTTAAAAAAAAAAAAACAGATCACAGACATGGCACAAAACTAAAGTCATTTCAAATGTCAACTTTCTGGCTTTAAGAAACACTTTTAAAAATCATGAAAACATAATGTGCTAGCCAGTATCTGTTACTTTTCATGACCAAACGGGGGGAAATTATGGAATTACTCAATTATTAGGAAAAAATTATGGAATCATGCAAAACAAACAAAAGAACACTCCAATACATCACTAGTATTTTTTTTGCACCACCTCTGGCTTTTATAACAGCTTGCAGTCTCTGAGGCATGGACTTAATGAGTGACAAACAGTACTCATCATCAATCTGGCTTCAACTTTCTCTGCTTACTGTTGCCAGATCAGTTTTGCAGGTTGGAGCCTTGTCATGGACCATTTTTCTTCAACTTCCACCAAAGATTTTCAATTAAATTGAGATCCGGACTATTTGCAGGCCATGACATTGACCTTCAGTGTCTCCTTTCAAGGAATGTTTTCACAGTTTTTGCTCTATGGTAGGATGCATTATCATCTTGATAAATGATTTCATCATCCCCAAACATTCTTTCTATTGATGGGATAAGAAAAGTGTCCAAAATTTCAATGTCAACTTGGGCATTTATTGAAGATGTAATGACAGCCATCTCCCCAGTGCCTTTATCTGACATGCAGCCCCATATCATCAATGACTGTGCAAATTTGCATGTTCTTTTCAGGCAGCCATCTTTTTATTGTTTTTAGCTTTTCAGTATGTAAATTCCATTTCCTTTAGGCGGTTTCTTACAGTTCGGTCACAGACATTGACTGCAGTTTCCTCCCATTTGTTCCTCATTTGTTTTGTTGTGCATTTCCGGTTTTGGAGATATATTGCTTTAAGTTTCTTGTCTTGACGCTTTGATGTCTTCCTTGGTCTACCAGTATGTTTGCCTTTAACAACCTTCCCATTTAACAACCTTTCCCTTTTTTGTATTGAATTACTGAAATAAACTAACTTTTTGATGATTTCCTAATTTATTGAGATGCACTTGTAGATAGATTCAATTCCCACAATATCTGCCTACATGTAAATGTCCCTTTTACATTCCCATACCTCTGTCCCTCATTTACATGCTTTACAAGTCCCCAAAAGGTTTCCCACAATATTTGCCTTTGTGTACAATAAGAGACCATCTCCTGACACTGGTAATTACCATGTTAAGAGATATGTACAGGATGTTGGACAAAGAACTGAAAAATACTTTATGTGGAAAGCCTGCAGGTAGCCCGGAGAGCTGTGGTAGTCAAATTATTAAAACAGGCGCCCAGCACTTCAAAGTGTATTGCCACCCTTGGGAGCTGGCCCCGCCCTATTTAAAATATTGGCCACAGTATAGTACAGATAGGGGTTTCACTTCATCTTCTTACTTTCTCATACACTGCTCTCATCCTCCAGTTTTTGTCGCCTCTATAGCTCTCACTCGCTGGTCCCCTTTTTGGCTCTTCGCCTCCACCACACTCCCCTGCGCCTCTCAGTTGATAATCGTCCAACAGCCTGAAGCCTCTTTGACTGCCCTACTGCAGAGGCTTTCCCAACCAGCTTGTTAAACCCCCAACCCATAAAATTCCCTTTCCGCATCTGATAATAAACACTTAACACCATTATTGGATAAATTGGCCAGATTGGCCCCCTTTATTAACAAATAATACAAATAAATAACCATTTATATAAACACAAGGGAGGTTCTTGGAGCCCCAAAGCCTTACTGACACCAAATATTGTTTATCAAAACCATCCGGCATATTTGCTCCCAGCCACGACCACAAGCTTGGGGGCACCACTTTTGCCAGAAAACTTTGTCCCTAACAGACTCTCAGAAGTCCCCTACCCTGGAGCGCCCCCAAGTCCGCCAGGCAATTACCATTCTAGAATAAATGAGGAGGGTGGTCGCCATCTATCCGATATACCACCCCCCCACCCTGATATTTCCACCAACTCCAAGAACCCCGCTCGCCGAAATGACCCGAACACATCACAGTAAATCACATTTACCCCCCCCCCCCCCGCCCCAAAAGGAAAGTCATGGGTCACTACGCCCATGGCTGTGCCTTGGCTCCATTCTGCCTTTTCCTCAAACAGCCTCAAGTATGAAGCAATACTAAGTATCGTTACCGTGTTCCTATAACCCCTGCTCTGCTATTAACCCCTTGATATTCATCTGCTATTGCTGTGGTTTGTGTTAACTCTTCCTGTTACTGCAATCCCTGCATTAACCCCTACATTGCTGTATAATCTCTTAACCTCTTAAGCCCTGTAGGGAAAGCGAGTGACAGATGGGTTGGAAGATCGTGTGTGTAATGTGGGTGGGAATTATTCATAGATTATTGTGGGTTTTTGTGTGAAAGGTATTGTGCTTTTTGTGTGGTATGGATAAGAAAATATATTAAATGTATATGTATATGTATATGTATATGTATATATATATATATATATATATATATATATATATATATATATATATATATATATATATATATATATATATATATATATATATATATATATATATATATATATATATATATATACACAGTTAGTTCCAGAAATATTTGGACAGTGACACAATTTTCGCGAGTTGGGCTCTGCATGCCACCACATTGGATTTGAAATGAAATCTCTACAACAGAATTCAAGTGCAGATTGTAACGTTTAATTTCATAGTATCATAGTATCATAGTTTTTAAGGTTGAAGGGAGACTCTAAGGGGTACTTTGCACACACAGATAAATCTTTGGCAGATCTGTGGTTGCAGTGAAATCATGGACATATTGTTCCATTTGTACACAGCCACAAACCTGGCACTGATTGTCCACAATTTCACTGCAACCACAGATCTGCCGCAGATTTATCTCTGTGTGCAAAGTGGCCCTAAGTCCATCTAGTTCAACCCGTAGCCTAACATGTTGATCCAGAGGAAGGCAAAAAAACCCCAATGTGGCAAACAAGTTCCAATGGGGAAAAAATTTCCTTCCTGACTCCACATCCGGCAATCAGACTAGTTTCCTGGATCAATACACTGTCATAAAATCTAATATACATAACTGGTAATATTAAATTTTTCAAGAAAGGCATCCAGGCTCTGCTTAAATGTTAGTAGTGAATCACTCATTACAACATCATGCGGCAGAGAGTTCCATAGTCTCACTGCTCGTACAGTAAAGAATCCTCGTCTGTGATTATGATTAAACCTTCTTTCCTCAAGACGTAGCGGATGCCCCTGTGTTCCAGTTGCAGGCCTAAGTGTAAAAAGATCTTTGGAAAGGTCTCTGTACTGTCCCCTCATATATTATTGAAGTTTTGAAATAAATTTGAAAGTTTGAACAAAAACATCTGATAGAAATTGTAGGAATTGTACACATTTCTTTACAAACACTCCACATTTTAGGAGGTCAAAAGTAATTGGACAAATAAACCAAACCCAAACAAAATATTTTTATTTTCAATATTTTGTTGCGAATCCTTTGGAGGCAATCACTGCCTTAAGTCTGGAACCCATGGACATCACCAAACGCTGGGTTTCCTCCTTCTTAATGCTTTGCCAGGCCTTTACAGCCGCAGCCTTCAGGTCTTGCTTGTTTGTGGGTCTTTCTGTCTTAAGTCTGGATTTGAGCAAGTGAAATGCATGCTCAATTGGGTTAAGATCTGGTGATTGACTTGGCCATTGCAGAAGGTTCCACTTTTTTGCACTCATGAACTCCTGGGTAGCTTTGGCTGTATGCTTGGGGTCATTGTCCATCTGTACTATGAAGCGCCATCCGATCAACTTTGCGGCATTTGGCTGAATCTGGGCTGAAAGTATATCCCGGTACACTTCAGAATTCATCCGGCTACTCTTGTCTACTGTTATGTCATCAATAAACACAAGTGACCCAGTGCCATTGAAAGCCATGCATGCCCATGCCATCACGTTGCCTCCACCATGTTTTACAGAGGATGTGGTGTGCCTTGGATCATGTGCCGTTCCCTTTCTTCTCCAAACTTTTTTCTTCCCATCATTCTGGTACAGGTTGATCTTTGTCTCATCTGTCCATAGAATACTTTTCCAGAACTGAGCTGGCTTCATGATGTGTTTTTCAGCAAATTTAACTCTGGCCTGTCTATTTTTGGAATTGATGAATGGTTTGCATCTAGATGTGAACCCTTTGTATTTACTTTCATGGAGTCTTCTCTTTACTGTTGACTCTGGACTTCAGTTGATGTTGTGAACGGGTTCTTCTTCACCAAAGAAAGTATGCGGCGATCATCCACCACTGTTGTCATCCGTGGACGCCCAGGCCTTTTTGAGTTCCCAAGCTCACCAGTCAATTCCTTTTTTCTCAGAATGTACCCGACTGTTGATTTTGCTACTCCAAGCATGTCTGCTATCTCTGTGATGGATTTTTTCTATTTTTTCAGCCTCAGGATGTTCTGCTTCACCTCAATTGAGAGTTCCTTAGACCGCATGTTGTCTGGTCACAGCAACAGCTTCTAAATGCAAAACCACACACCTGTAATCAACCCCAGACCTTTTAACTACTTCATTGATTACAGGTTAACGAGGGAGACGCCTTCAGAGTTAATTGCAGCCCTTAGAGTCCCTTGTCCAATTACTTTTTGGTCCCTTGAAAAAGAGGAGGCTATGCATTACAGAGCTATGATTCCTAAACCCTTTCTCCGATTTGGATGTGAAAACTCTCATATTGCAGCTGGGAGTGTGCACTTTCAGCCCATATTATATATATAATTGTATTTCTGAACACGTTTTTGTAAACAGCTAAAATAACTAAACTTGTGTCACTGTCCAAATATTTCTGGACCTAACTGTATATGTATATATATGTGTGTGTGTATATATATATATATATATATATATACATACATGTTTTACTCTGTTGAAATCTGGGGTCATCTTCTGCGAACTGACCAGGCCGGAGGCATGGGGGACAGAAAACAGACACGGTGTAGTGTTATGTTAATCTGTGTGTTCGGTCCCTGGTAGTCCAAACAGATGACGAAGATGTTCACCTTTTAGCTATACGTGAAACAAAAAAAGTTCAACAGAGAACCCAATCTTCTTTGTTTTTTTCCAGATTTTTTTTTAACTTGCTTCTGATTCCTTTGCCCGCTCTTTGCCACGTACAGTCTACGGCGAAGAAGATCATCACGTCAAATCATTCGAAGACCATCAAGGTTCAGGTCATCTAAGGAGTCCAGCTGGTTGGAAAACAAGGTGATCCGGTATTGGACCTCTCTTCAAGCAGCACAAGAAGAATGAAGAAACAGAAGAGCGATTATGATCTTCTCCAGAGTCAAAGACCTATGTAAAAATAGTACACTTAACCCTGTAATTCCCAACACATAGAAGTCCACAGAGATGCTCTGGTCTGCTTTGCTGGACCAGGCATACACCCACAAGGTATGTCGTAGTAGAAGTGTTTTCCACAAAACAAAAAAAAGCTTACAAATGCTGGCAAAATTGGTGTACACATTTGAGGGCAGCAGTTGCAAGTCAAATCACGTGGAAAAACTTGCTGTTATGGGTGTGTCACAGATGACAGACAGTCATGGGGTTTCTGCCAATAGAGCGTCACATCGTTTGGCTGCGCAAAATGCTCCCTGACTTTCTATTGATCCTGCTGTTAGTATTCTTGTACTATGTAGCTTTCCTGCTGGATTTTCATCTATTCCCCTTTAGGACCCAGGGGTGCACTCCTTCCGTCCAGCTGATGATCATCAGTATTTTCCTTGTGCTTAAATACTCCCATCTTCCCTGGACTTGTGCTGGTGATATTATTCCGTTCATGCAGCTCTGATTGCAAGCAGGTGACTTGTACTGATCTATGATATTGTTGCTTTAATTTTGCTGAACTTCTACCTTAGTTATCTGTGGATAAGTAGTTCATACACTTTCCCCTGTGTGCTCTCCTTATGTCCTCTATAGTGTTTAGTGGGAATGACAAAGAGCTTGTCCCATTCATTCCCTATTTAAGGCCTAGCACTAGGGATACCTAGGGTCAGATATCCAGATTGGCGCATAGGTTGCGGAAACTTTCTAGGGTGCTGAGGGACCCCAGGGACCAGCTGTAGGTTTGGTCAGGGGTCACCAACCTCCTCTACCCTAGACACAGGGTTTCCCTTCCCTTTCGTTGTTCGCTTGGTACTTCCCTGTACCTAGTGTGACACTTTCTAGTAAAAGAAATGCAGAGAAAGTGTCCATGCCAGATAGCTTCCACTATGATTGTTGTGTGGAGAACATGAAACAAATCCACACACTTGAAACAGAATTACAAGAAAAGGTCCAGGGTTCAGTGTCCAGTGTGTTGGAATCTAAGATCTCGGGGAAAGAGACATATTATTGAGACAAGGACAGAGAGCTCCTCCAACTGTACACTGCGATCAATTAGTTTAAAAACAGAGTTGCATCCATGGATGCACTGGTACCCACACTTAGAGAGAATCTGGCTTCAAAGACGCAAATCATTGAGGATTTTTAAACAGGTCATCTCTAATCTGTCACGGACTGGTATGAATAGCATGTCACTTGTGTCCACGAAGCAGGTTTGTGTTTCGGGAATGGCACAGGATGAGATGACGGTAACAGTTTCCACGCCTCCTAGAGATCATAGATCCAGAGCTAAAGAGACCAGGGGACAGGTGGCACAGTCGCTACAGTTTACTCAAACACCATTGGAAGACAGATGTAGCATCCGATTCCTGAGTCAGGATGACAGTTGAAGATTTGGAAGTAGGTGGGATACAGATTGCACCACTTCCAATCCTCCAAATCATCTGGAAAGACCGGAGGAATTTTATCTTAACCATAACAGTATAGAAAAAATATGTTTCCTGTTATGGATTTGCAAGGAGATCCCAAAATAAGATCATGAAGTGATTTGTTTACCTCATGTGATATCTTTGAGGGTCATTGCAATAAATATTTTGTGGCCCATGAATATCGCATGGAATTATTCAAATTGTGGTTGCTTAAACCTCTCAATTAGAGGTATGAGGCAACTTGGAGAACGCAACCCAGGAATGGCCAGTTTCATGATGAGGAAGAACGACTTTCTTGACTCATGACACTGACTACGGAACACCAGGATGTTATTTTGGAAAGACCAACTTCAAGCCAACTATACACTATGAGCTATTGTCTCGGTGTGGACGGTTTGAAGCTATGTACAGGAAGGTCACAATGGATCAAGGTATCGCTATTCCACTAGGCATGATCCACGTGTTTGTGGAAAAATTCCCACACCTTGATACTGCAATTTGCACTGATGTGGCCATGATTATTGAACAGTGTAGACATGATCTACTGTACAATACGAAGTCTATCAAAGTTAGGGACCATGTGCCCAAACACATTAAATCACAAGATGAATGTGTACACCATGCTAAAAACAAACAAACTGTTTGCCCCACGGCTCAGTCATGGGAAAAGACAGGAAGCATTCAATGCTTTCTTTGTTTGCAATACGCACACATGAAAATAGATTGTCCTCAATGGGTACAGAACGGTAACAGCCCTGAAAATCTGTCAATAATGGTTTCAAGATGAAACCTAATTATACCAGAACAGTGGGGGAACAGACAGACAGGAATCAGGGCCATTTGCAAGAGCAGGCACAAATGTGTGGCCACTGTAAATATCCAGCTCAAGGTACCGTTTGTGTGGACTCTACTGATTCCACAAAAAGAACCACAGATGAGATCCCACAAGTGACAGTATGTGTGCCACAGGTACTTACTGAGAATCTTGTCAACCTCGATTGACAAGTAGTGATCCCTAAAGAGCTGACACCTGTATGTCCTGTCATATTGAATCCTTATGGGAGACCCCACATAAAGTCCAAAATCAAAGATCAGGACATGCAAATTATGCTTGATACTGGGGCGGAAATCTCCATCACCAATATCTAACCCGATTTACATCCCAACAGCCCTCAGTGTATGGTGATCGGATTTGATCACCAACAAGGGGGAGTGAAGGCCCACAGAATTGAGGAAGTGAGTCATTGACCAGATTGCCAAACACTTAACCCTTAGGATGCCAGTGTGGTATTAACCCCGGTTCTGATAACATCATCGAAACTGATGTAATGACCCAAAACAGATGGATCCTGGATTTGGCAAACTGCATTGTATGGAAGTGATCCAGACTATCCAAGATGTGTAGTAAACAACGCCAATGTCTTGGTCCACCGTTACCAAATATGGAAAGTTCAGCAGATGTCCTCAAACACAAATGGCCAAACTTCTCACACAACTGAGACCTCAAACCCATTGTGTACAAACCTCCTGATCTGTGGGCAGAGTAAAAATGACTGTGGCTGATTGATTGGTGTCCAGGTGAACATACAGTGACCAGTCCCACTCCGTCAACATCAATATTGCTTCCCATTAGAAGCGACCCAGTTGATAGTCAACACTGTCCTGGAATTGGAGACAAGGGGTATAGTAATAGAGGGAAATTCAAAGTGCAACAACCCTCTATGGCCGGTGAAGAAAAATGACACCAAAGCGTTGAGTCTCATGATAGACCTACGTATCCTTAACAAACACACCCCGATGTCTGCCCTTGTAATTGCATAGATTCCGGACATTATGGCAAGGATAAGTGGCAAAAGCCGCATATTCTCGACCACTGATACTGTTAATGGGTTATTTTCTATCAAAAACTGTGGGTACAAATTTGCCATTACAGTGGGGAACAAACAGTACCATGTTTGTTGTACTTCCCCAGGGCTTCCACAGCAGTCTTACATATTTTTATCAGGCATTGGCAGTCGTGCTGAGCGTGTTTTCACGGCTGGAATGTCTGCTACAATATGTAACTGACCTGCTTCTGCACTCAGAAACCATGGAAGAATACTTGGTTCTGTTAAGCTTGAGGGACAGCTTGGGAGCAACGGTTCCCCGCTACCCCAAAGTCAGCATGATACTACTTTGACATAATTTAAAGTGTCATATCTTCAGTATCATCTCATGAAAAGATATAATAAAATTACCAAAATTTGAGGTGTGTACTCTCCTTTTGTCATACTGTATATCATACAATGCACCAACTTAATACGCATACAGAGTTGCACCGACTGAACAGTCAGGTTCAGTCTTATCTGGCCTTTGTCCTTTCTACAGCAGATGCCCTGGCCAAATGGACTTTTGCGATAGTAAAATGGAGCAGTGGCAATAAATGGAAAGCTACATTCAAAATGTCAAGTAGCTTTATGATGCTCAAGCACATCAGACTGTCCACTAAAGTGCGTAAAATGCTAGTTTTGTCTAAATGAATCAGGCATAGATCATTTTTGATCTTTTGCCTGTGGCTGATGCCAATGATAACCATACATTAGCATAACTTTTGGGTTTTATTCTATACTGTGCTGATGCTTCCTGTGCCAGTGCCCAGAAAAGCTGGACATCTACTGCCTATCCATTATGTTAGATCTGTTCTGTGCTGCCAATGCTGGCTTCACATATCTACTTACCTGTCTCATCATATTGATCAGCCTCATATTTCATGCCTATAGATTGCATTCTTTAACTATAATTGACTTTTGTTGGAAACACTACCCAGCACAAGAAGAAAAACACAAAACCGCTAAAAAAAATGGGATAATATTGCAAAGTTTGTGAAAAATAAATTGCTTCATTTTTTAAAAAGAAAACCTATTTCTGCTCCCAAAACATGGATAGTGTTTGCACAGCTTCTTAATAAGACATTGCATCTTTAATTTCTTATAATGTGCAATACAGGGTAATATTGTGGTACCGTGTTAGCCAGAAAAATCAATTGAAATACTATGTCCCAAGAATGACAAAAGTATTTTAGGAGTGATCCCTTTATAATCAGTATCAGTATATCAGTAATTCATTTGTAATTTGCCTGAAGGAGCCTTGGTGCTCTGAAAGCTTGCTAATATATTTTTGGTTAGCCTATAAAGGTATCACTCCTTAAATACTATGTCCCAAGAATGACAAAAAGTATTTCAATTGATTCTTCTTTAATTTCCAAACCGCAAACCTACTACTGCTTCAAAAAGGGATACTTTTTTTTTAACAGCTTGATAAAAAGGTATTAATTCTTCCTTTCTCTAAACAAGCATATTCTACTTCCAAAGGGGGATCATTTTAGGACAACTTTTCTTAAAAAGTCACGACTTCTTAAGTGTACACTGCCTGTGTATAAAACATCAACAGAACAGCAATCTGCCAACAAAATTTATTATTTTTTTTAACCAATGTTAAATTTAAAAAAAAGTGAAAAATTTATTTTAGTTCAGTTTGTTATACAGGCTGTTGTTCCCACCAATTACCATGTGTTTACTGATAGTAATATCAAGGTGATCTCAACATATAGGACTAGGGTATGTTGGTATTAAAGAGCAATTTTGAATTTCAAAAGATTCACTGATCTCTATTAGCAGGTCCTCTTAAGGAAAAACCGTTCCATCACCAACCAAAAAAATATAATAATAATTATTCAGACAAACTTTCAGCCTTTCTAATGAAGGGAAATATTTGTATTTGAATCCCAAGATAATGTGATTTTATATATATATATATATATATATATATATATATATATGAAAAGGTTTTTGCTTACCGAAATATGTTCATAAATCTTTAATTGTAAAGCTGCATATGAACCTCAGTGCTTATAGATGTAAGTTATTGAGTTTATCTAAATATTATCGACTTTACCTCTACGTAGAAATCCACATTCACTTGCTTCTATAAGGTCAGTTGGGTAAAATGTATAATTGGCATCTGGATCATTTTTCATGGTTTTAAACATTGCTTTTTCCACAACCATGTCAACTGCTTTCTCATCAAGACTTTTGTCTATAAATTTGCATATTTTCAGCACAGCAGATCGAAGGTCCTGAAATGAAAACGAAAAGCTACAAGAATACATACATGGAAAATAGTTCATGTATTTTTGTAAAATTTTCATTAGTATTACAGCATAACCATCCTTTGTCATATTATGATACCCAGCACAGATATAGAATACAACTACAGGATGCAGCCCACAGCCGTGCGCTTAACTTGGCTGTGTACCAAACTAAGAGGACCTGCATGCGTTTTTTTTAAAAAAAATATTTAAATTAAAAAAAAATAGTTTTGTTAGTTTCAAGTTATTTTAGTGACCATTATGGGTTTTTCTTACTTTAAGGCTAAGACCCCACTTTGCGTTCTCCTACTTGCAGTTCAAAACGCACGTTTTGGGCTTAATTGATTTGACCAAAGTTGCCTTTTTCAGAAATTTAGCGCTGAAAACGCATGCGTATTTTCCGCATTTTAGATGCGTTTTCAGCGCTTTTTACATGCTTTATCACCTGCGTTTTGACAGATGCGTTTTGAACATCAAGACACTGCTAAATAAAGTTTAATCTGTCAAACACAATGAAAAAAGAGAAAAGAAAGAAACGCATACAGATTTTTTGAAATAATAAAGAAAATTGAAATATTGAATAAAATTATAGCGGTAATATACTATTTATTGCAAAAATAGCAATAAATTATAATTTTGTTGTAATTTAATTGTCGGACTGTGTGTGTGTGTGTGTGTGTGTGTGTGTGTAAATCATTATTTTAATGTCCAAAAAGCATGCGTTTTTGAAGTCCAAAACACATGTTTCCTGCACATAAAAGCAGGTAAAACGCAGGAATTAGAAGGAATATTGGTTTTTGCCATTTCTCATTGACTTCAATGTTCGTGAAACGCACCCAAAATGGTAAAAACAATTGACATGCTGCTTCTTTGAACACATGGTTTTTGCCACAAAATATGCAAATTAAACGCAGTGTTTAGAAACGCAAAGTGGGTCTAGAAATCCCCATTTTCCTAGACTTTGCTGTGAAATCAAAACGCATGCCTTTTGGCATGAAAAAAGTGCTTCTCAAAACGGACCTAAAAAGCATCTAAAACGCAGGTGGAAACGCAAAGTGGGGTCTTAGCCTAACAGAAGGGCACCAACAATTTTGTCTGTGTGTAGATGTACAACCCCTGGCAAAAATTATGGAATCACCTGGCTCTGAGGATGTTGATTCAGTTGTTTACTTTGTTTAATAAAAGCAAGCAGATCACAGACATGGCACAAAACTAAAGTAATTTCAAATGTCAACTTTCTGGCTTTAAGAAACACTAAAAAAAAAAATAATCATGAAAACATAATGGGCTAGCCAGTAACTGTTACTTTTCAAGACCAAACAGGGGGAAAAAATTATGGAATCACTCAATTCTGAGGAAAAAATTATGGAATCCTGAAAAATAAACGAACACTCCAATACATCACTAGTATTTTGTTGCACCACCTCTGGCTTTTATAACATCTTGCAGTCTCTGAGGCATGGACTTAATGACTGACAAACAATACTCTTCATCAATCGGGCTCCAACTTTCTCTGATTGCTGTTGCCAGGTCAGCTCTGCAAGTTGGAGCCTTGTCATGGACCATTTTCTTCAACTTCCACCAAAGATTTTCAATTGGATTAAGATATGGACTATTAGCAGGCTGTCGACCTTATGTGTCTTCTTTAAAGGAATGTTTTCACAGTTTTTGCTCTCTGGCAGGATGCATTATTATCTTGATAAATGATTTCATCGTCCCCAAACATCCTTTCAATTGATGGGATAAAAAAAAGTGTCCAAAATTTCAATGTAAACTTGGGCATTTGTTGAAGATTTAATAACAGCCATCTCCCCAGTGCCTTTACCTGACATGCAGCCCAATATCATCAATGACTGTGAAAATGTACATGTTCTCTTCAGGCAGTCATCTTTTTATTGTTTAGCTTTTCTGTATGTAAATCCCATTTCCTTTAGGCTTTTTCTTACAGTTCGGTCACAGACATTGACTCCAGTTTCCTCCCATTCGTTCATCATTTTTTTTGTTGTGCATTTCCTGTTTTGGAGACATATTGCTTTAAGTTTCCTGTGTTGACGCTTTGATGTCTTCCATGGTCTACCAGTATGTTTGCCTTTTAACAACCTTCCCATGTTGTTTGTATTTGGTCCAGATTTTAGACACAATAACCAATATCTTTTGCAACATTGCGTGATGATTTACCGTACCCTCTTTTAAGAGTTTGATATTAATCTCCTTTTGTTTAAATTGACATCTCTCGTATTGGAGCCATGATTCATGTCAGTCCACTTGGTGCAACCGCTTTCCAAGGTGTGATCACTGCTTCTTAGATGCAGACTAATGAGCAGATCTTATTTAATGCAGGTGTTAGTTTTGGGAATGAAAATTTACAGGGTGATTCCATAATTTTTTTCCCCACTGTTTGGTCTTGAAAAGTTACCGTTACTGGCTAGCACAATATGTTTTCATGATTTTTTTTTTTTTTTTTTTGTGTTTCTTAAAGCCGGAGAGTTTACATTTGAAATGACTTTAGTTTTGTGCCATGTCTGTGATCTGCTTTTTTTAAACAAAAGTAAACAACTGACCTGAACATTCTCAGAGCCAAGTGACTCCATAATTTTTTAGTATGGCGCTATGCTACATGGTTATGTTTATATAGATAAAAGCGGATGTAAGGAAGAGCTTAAAGGGGTAGTTTACCCATTTTCATTACTGGCCACATTGATGTTATGTTGAGAAACAAGGTTTTTGTCAAATACCTTTTGTTGAAAATAGTGCCTCTTAGCTGCGCTATTGTGGTCTACTCACCCCCTTCGCGTGACCCCTGGGCTCTGTGACCTCTGATGTCTGGTGATGTCATGTCAACTCAGGTGGGCCGCAGTCCGCCTGAGTGACTGGGATGTGGGTGGCGTTTCACCGCTCAGCACAGCCCAGCATCTCCCTGCTCCCTCCTTCACTGCAGAGGAGGAGTGATGCTGGGCTGTGGAGAGCGGTGAAATGCTGCCCACAGTCCAGTCACTCAGGGAGACTGAGGCCGGTCACGGTGATGTCAGTTCAAGAGGAAGTTGATGTGACGTTTCCGGTTCCCAGAGATCACGGAGCTCGGGTTGTCACACGAAGGGGATGAGCGGACCGCAATAGCGCCACTCACATTTTGTTGCCAATAGTGCTTGTATTTGAGAGAAGCCTTGCTTCTCAACATATCGATGTGGCCAGTAATGAAAAGGGGTGAACCACCTCTTTAAGTTTAAAAATAATGATTTGGCACACAAGGCAAGATGCTGTTTCCTTTCTTAGAAATTTATAATGTTTTATTCTTTATCAAAAATGTACATAAGTGCCTTCAATTAGATGAGTTTTGAGTAAATCCCAATTGTAAATTTTCCAATTATTTAGAGCAGTGTTCCCCAGCTCCAGTCCTCAAGGCCCACCAACAGTGCAAGTTTTCAGGATTTCCTTATTATTGGAATTGTTTTGGAATCATCACCTGTGCAATACTAAGGAAATCCTGAAAACATGCACTGTTGGTGGGCCTTGAGGACTGGAGCTGGGGAATACTGCTCTAAATAATTGCAAAATTTACAGCTGATTGGGAACACTAATTGTGAGTGTGCGCGCAGTTTTGTTACTTTTTTTTTTCTGCAAATATTTGTGACATACGACCAAAAAAAGCATTATAAAACCTGCAACCTTTATGAAATGTTATAATTACCTTAACCATTTCCTCATATGTCACAAAAAGGATGTTGAATTCATCTTTGTGGGTATACCAGTCTCTAACATGATCAAACCACGAGCCACCTAGAACTGTAAATTTTTTTGTAATTTAATGTAGAATTGTTATGGCCATATATAAAATCTAATATTGAATTTTAAGGTATAAAAGTTGTAAAGTTACTGCATTTTCAATGGGCTAACAAATGTAAAAAAATAAAAAGTGGCATTTTCCATCTCAAATATTCAATAAGGGGAAACTAATATAAAATTACTTAAGTTAAGTTTTATGTTATGATCAGCAGACATGCATCCAACAGGCGCGGGTGGATCTCCTGTCCACCCGTGCTTGTTAATCCCTAAGATAGCGCCGTCAAACTCTGACTGCAATTAAACGCACTCCAATGGGGAGTAATCATGGGGTGCCAGTGGGTTGCCATAACAGCGTGTGGTCAGATGATCACCCCTATCGCTGTCATAACGTGCTTTCTGTGAATGCCGGCAGAGAGACGGCACTCACAGGATATAAGCATTTCTTCTGATCAGAACAATGCTGAAGCATCGCTATGATCAGCAGAAGTGATCGGATGGTGCAGGCTTAAAGGTACCTAGTAAAATCAATTAAAAAAACATATATAAAAAAAAGTTTTAAAAAATCTGAACAAACACCTAAGTCTTTTGTACGTATCGAATCATATATATTTCATCTTTCTTAACATCTCTATGTACTTACATTTTTTTTATACTTTTTTGTGCCAGAAGCATTGAATATTTATGTGAAATGTCATTTATTGCGGTCATAGTGTGCCTTGCTTACCTTTTATATATCACACTCCCTCCTGTGTTTTAGTTATGTCCATGCGTGTTCTAACTTTCATGTACAATAAAGATTACTTTTATCATTATTTGCTGTGATCAAATTCATAAGTTACACATTTTGTTTTCTGACCACCCTGGTCGATGTTTATTCTCTACTGGCTGTTAGCCACCATATGTATAAGTTTCACAAGTGCTAAAATTGTGTGTAAATTAAAAGTGTATAACTTAACACCAGAAGTCCCAGAGAGGGGTCATTTAATATTTCTACCTTTGGAACCCAGAGACGGGTCGAATGACCTGAAGGATTTTAGCTAATATCCTATAATCACCGTCTTTTGTTCTGTAATTAAGGCTATTACTGTCGCACCACAGGAGGTTGTTGTTTTCCATTGAGTTTAGCCATTTAGTTTCTAGTTAGTTCTATTCAGTTTCGACTAAAGGCCATTTTACACACTGAGATTTTCAGCGATCCCACCAGCGATTCCAACCTGGCCGGGATCGCTATAAAGTCTCTGGTGAGTTTCTGGTGAGCTGTCAAACAGGCAAACCTGGCCAAAGACGCAACAGCGATCCGGACCTGCAGAACGACCTAGCTAGTCAAAATTGGAAACGAGTGATGTGTCACAATATCTGTCAATCACTATTCTCTGTCAGTCGGTCTCTCCCTCTCGGTCTCTATACTCTCTCTGTCGGTCCGTCACTATCTCTGTCCCTCTCTCACAGTCTGTCGGTCATTTTCCCCTCCTCTCTCATACTCCCCGATCCCTGGCGCGGCGCTGCACGGCATTCACACTGCTGCGGCGGCTTTTACTATTTTGAAAAAGCCGGCCGCTCATTAAACAATTTCGTATTCCCTACTTTCCCCGCCCACAGGTGCCTATGATTGGTTGCAGTGAGACACGCCCCCACGCTGAGTGACAGGTGTCTCACTGCACCCAATCACAGCAGCCGGTGGGCGGGTCTATACTGTGCAGTGAAATCAATAATTAAATAACTTAAAAAAACGGCGTGCGGTCCCCGCCAAATTTTAATACCAGCCAGATAAAGCCATACGGCTGAAGGCTGGTATTCTCAGGATGGGGAGCTCCACGTTATGGGGAGCCCCCCAGCCTAACAATATCAGTCAGCAGCCGCCCAGAATTGCCGCATACATTATATGCGACAGTTCTGGGACTGTACCCGGCTCTCCCCGATTTGCCCTGGTGCGTTGGCAAATCGGGGTAATAAGGAGTTATTGGCAGCCCATAGCTGCCAATAAGTCCTAGATTAATCATGTCAGGCGTCTCCCCGAGATACCTTCCATGATTAATCTGTAAATTACAGTAAATAAACACACACAACTGAAAAAATCATTTATTAGAAATAAAAAACACAAACAAATTCCCTCATCACCAATTTAATCAGCCCCAAAAAGCCCTCCTTGTCCGGCGTAATCCACGGACCTCCAGCGTCGCTTCCAGCTCTGCTGCATGGAGGTGACAGGAGCAGCAGAAGACACCACCGCTCCGGTCACCTCCACGCAGCTAATGAAGGCAATAACGCGATCAGCTGAGCTGTCACTGAGGTTACCTGGATCCAGCGGTGGATGCAGCGGTGGCCGCGGGTAACCTCAGTAACAGCTCAGCTGATCGTGCTACTCACCTTAGTTGCTGCGTTTGGCGTGCCTGGAGCGGCGGTGAGTAGCGCGATCAGCTGAGCTGTCACTGAGGTTACCCGCGGCCACCGCTGCATCCACCGCTGGATCCAGTGACAGCAGGTAACCTCAGTGACAGCTCAGCCAATCGCGCGACTGTCTTCATTAGCTGCGTGGAGGTGACAGGAGCGGCGGTGTCTTCTGCTGCTCCTGTCACCTGCATGCAGCACAGCTGGAAGCGACGCTGGAGGTCCGTGGATTACGCCGGACAAGGATGGCTTTTTGGGGCTTATTAAATTGGTGATGAGGGAATGTGTTTGTGTTTTTTATTTCTAATAAAAGATTTTTTTGGGTGTCTGTGTTTATTTACTGTAATTTACAGATTAATCATGGAAGGTATCTCGGGGAGACGCCTGACATGATTAATCTAGGACTTATTGGCAGCTATGGGCTGCCAATAACTCCTTATTACCCCGATTTGCCAACGCACCAGGGCAAATCGGGGAGAGCCGGGTACAGTCCCAGAACTATCGCATATAATGTATGCGGCAATTCTGGGCGGCTGCTGACTGGTATTGTTAGGCTGGGGGGCTCCCCATAACGTGGAGCTCCCCATCCTGAGAATACCAGCCTTCAGCCTTATGGCTTTATCTGGCTGGTATTAAAATTTGGGGGGGACCGCACGCCGTTTTTTTAAATTATTTAATTATTGATTTCACTGCACAGTATAGACCTGCCCACCGGCTGCTGTGATTGGGTGTAGTGAGACACCTGTCACTCAGCGTGGGGGCGTGTCTCACTGCAACCAATCATAGGCGCCTGTGGGCGGGGAAAGTAGGGAATACGAAATTGTTTAATGAGCGGCCGGATTTTTCAAAAGAGGAAAAGCCGCCGCAGCAGTGTGAATGTCGTGCAGTGCCGCGCCGGGGATCGGTGAGTATGAGAGAGGAGGGGAAAATGACCGACCGACAGACTGTGAGAGAAGGACAGAGATAGTGACGGACCGACAGAGAGAGAATAGAGACCGAGAGGGAGAGACCGACTGACAGAGAATAGTGATTGACAGATATTGTGACACATCACTCGTTTCCAGTGTTTTAAGTCCCCTTTACACACTGAGACTTTGCTGCACAGCGGGAAACAAAGGACCAAAGAATGGTCCTGAACGATTTGTAGCGATCAGCAACTTCACAGCAGGGGCCAGGTCGCTGATGTGTTTCACACACTGCAATGTCGCTGAGGAGGTCGCTATTACGTCACAAAACCGGTGACGTTACAGCGATGTCGTTTGCGATGTTGCAGTGTGTAAAGCCACCTTAAGGGTCATTTGACCCTCTTTCGGGACTTCAGGGGGAAGGTTGAAATTTCTCGGACTCCTAGTGTTAAATAGGATATGATAATTACCTCTTCCCGTTGTGAAGAGGTCCATGAATTGTTCAATATTCATTTTAAAATTAAATGTAGAAAATCTTTTGTAGAAGTGATGATAAGACACCATACAATCCTTTGGGTTTCTACTCACATATACAATCTGAAAGCAATAAGAAAAAATTAAGTATACTAAGCTAACAGTTGTTTTGTTAATCAGCATCATCACCTAACAAGTAAAATAAAAAGTAGTCACCTTAAGCAATTAAACCCTTCCAGTCCAGCAATTTGAGATTGTACTTTTGTAACATTTTGCATTTGTCTTTCTTCCATGGATTTTTAAGTTAACAAGCATTGTCCGATATAGGGCGAGAAAAAAAATCACAGCTAAACAAACAGTATTACTGGGGTTACCTTGTGAAAAGATAATAATCTTACCAAAATGAATAATCTGTCAACAATAATGCCCTCGATTGGGACATATGAATGACACAAAAGCAAATGCCCCACTCAGGCCTCATATCAGCTAAAGCAGGGGTGCACAACATTTTTTGGACCAAGGGCAACAGTGGTATGGGTGGCACGGTGGCTCATTGGTTAGCACTGCAGCCTTGCAGCGCTGGGGTCCTGGGTTCAAATCCCACCAAGGACACCATCTGCAAGTGTGACGTCCTGGACTAGCCAGGTAGTCACAGACATACCAACATACACCCCCCCCCACCCTAGACAGTTACAACAGTCAACCAAAAACCCTTGTTGCCTCCCTCCAAGGTCTGATTTCCACACCAGGTGGGGCGGAGTCAGGCGGTTGGCCCCACCCACCAAGGAGTTCACAGGCCTGGATGCGGGAAAAGTGTCAGATCAGTTCTGGAGGTGGAAGTGAGAGGAGTAAACACTTCAGGTGGGTAGGAGCCCAGGCACTGACAGCAAGGTTGGCAGATGGTGGTGGCCATCTGCAGGAGTTGGTGGAACTCTGCGAAGCCGTAAGGACCGGGGTCGGGCGTTGGCCTGCCGGTACCAAACCGGGGCACGGAGTGAAGCTAAGCACACAGGCAGGGCCATCGGACCCCAACCAGGCTTGGAGCCGCCATCAATAGTCAAATCCGAGTGTGACAGGAACCCCAGGGGTTCCCCAACAACCAAGTCCCGACAGAAGGCAACAGTCCACACCGTGAGGATATACAGCCACCGCGACAGGCTAGAGATCCAAGGGCCAGTGCCTGCAGGCAAAATGGGCTCCTACGGCACCTATACGCCAGGGAGCGGACTACCGGTGGGCAACCACAGGAGTCAGAACATTCTAAAAGGTGCAGGGAAAGACAGCCACCATCAGCCGTCTGGGGAGAGAACAACACTGCAAACAACAACGCTGCGGAACCCGTCCATCCGGCCGTTTTGGTTTACCAGAGACTCTGTCAGTGATTGTCTGAGTGAGTACACCAGTGCCGTCCGGCATCGCGCCGCACAGTCCCTGCACCCCAGCCATCCAGCCTCCCCATTACATCACCGGGCCCCGGGATCACCAACCCCCCCCCCCTACCCACGGAGGGGACAACATCCCAGCTGCACCCTACCATCTCTCCCAGGAACCCTGTTACCAGCAGCGGTGGTGCCATCATCACCATGTCCCGTGGGTGGCGTCGCGAACAATCTCCCTAAACATACCACCCCTTTTCACTCACGGGCGAGGAGCGCTGCTCGAGCCACCGAGCAGCAGCAGCAGAAGCCCCGGACCCGAGCGTGGCAAGTGCGTCCCCTCCGCCCGCGACACAAGGAGTTTGTATGTTCTCCCTATATTTGCGTGGGTTTCCTCCGGGTACACCGGTTTCCTCCCACACTCAAAAGACATATAGATAGGGAGTTTAGATTGGCAACACTGTCCCCATTGGGGCTCACAATGTATGTAAAGGGCTGTGGAATTAATAGCGCTATATAAATTTAATAAAATTATTATTATTATTATTATTATACTGAATCAATCTTAAGGTCTGCAAAAAAATATAATATATAAATATAATCACCAGAACCACCTTCAGAACATGTTTTGAGTATTTGAGAAGGATTTGGACACTTTCAAAATAAAATCAGAGTGAACATACCCAAACTTCTACTGTGTTTTTTTAGCAGCGACTTAACCATATTCTCTGGAAAATCTCAAAACTCTTAGTTTTCAGAATTTTCAGTTTTAGCCATGAATCATGTTATGGATTGCTACCTGGGTACAAGATCAAAACTACCACCATTAGTACAAGAATGCCTCCACGAAGGAAGGTGGAGCGCAAGGTCTCTAACATCCAACAGCTCTTTGATGTCATCATGGAGGAGTGGAAGAGGATTCCAGTAGCTCCTGTGAAGGTCTAGTGAACTTCATGTACAAAATGGTTAAGGCAGTGCTTGAAAATAATGGTAGTCACACAAAATATTCACACTTTGGGCACAATTTGGCCATTTTTACTTGGGGTTGTACTCCCTTTTGTTGCCAGCGGTTTAGGCATTAATGGTTGTCTGTGAATTATAAAGAAGGCACATCAAATTGACTCTGGTTTTCAAGCTGTACACTGACTACTTTACATTCTATCAAAGTGTCAGATCCTCAATGTTGTCTCATGACATGATATAATTAAATATTTAAAAAGATGTGAGGAGTGTACTCACTTTTGTGATATACTCTACATTACAAGAATCACTATCAATTCATGAATGCAGAACCACCATCATTACAGGAATAAAGCATCAAGTCACAAACACCGTCAGGTAAGCACTAGATTTGAGCGATGTTCGAGTCGAACGGTTTGCCAATTTCAAGTTCGAGTGATTTTGGGGGGTGTTCGAGTCGTTCAACGAAATCGAACGATTTGCTTAAAGCTCGGCAGTTAGAGTTACCATTCGAGAATGGTTCGATCACCAAAAGCATGGCTTTTCACAGTAAGTATGTGCGCACGTTGCGTATCTGCATGCGTTCTACGTCCCCAGCACAATCCCTCTCTCTTTCCTACTCACCAGTCACGGGCGCGGCGCTGCACGGCTGTCACAAATCTCCGGCGGCTTTTCCTCTTTTGAAAATGGCTGCCGCTTTATTAATCAATCAGGTATTCCCTGCCTTCCCTGCCCACCGGCGCCCATGATTGTTTGCAGTCAGACACACCCCCACGATGAGTGACAGCTGTCTCACTGCAACCAATCACAGCCGCTGGTGGGAGGGTCTATATCATGCAGTAAAATAAATAAAAAATAATAAAAAAAAAAATGCGGTTCCCCCAATTTTGATACCAGCCACGATAAAGCCACACGGCTGGAGGCTGGTATTGTCAGGATGCGGAGCGCCAAGTTATGGGGAGCCCACCACCCTAACAATATCACCCAGCAGCCGCCTGGAATTGCCGCATCCATTAGATGTGACCGTCCTGGGACTCTGCCACCGCACCAGGGCAATTCGGGATGAGCGGGGTAATCGGGGTAATAAGGAGTTAATCATGGCAGGCGTCTCCCTGAGATACCTTCCATGATTAACCTGTAAGTGAAAGTAAAGAAACACACACAACGAAAAATCCTTTATTTGCAATAAAAGACAAAAAAACTCCTAATCTACCTCTTTATTAAACCCCAAACAACAATCCAGGTCCGAAGTAATCCACATGACGCTTTCAGCTATGCTACATGAAGATGACAGGGAGCCCCGTAGAACATGAGTGCTCTGTGTCCTCTCCACGCAGCACCTGAAGTGTGCCGCGCTGTCACCGGAGACTTCACTCTGCAATGCAGAGGTCAAGATAACCAAATCTTCATATGCTTCTCATTAGACGCAGTGGCTCAATGGTTAGAGCTACTGCCTAAAGAGTATTACTTAACGAGTTCAAGTCCCCGCCGCCCCGGTAAAAAAAAATATTTTAAATTATTATTTATTTATAATTTAATTTAATTATGTACTGAGGGGAGGAGCCGGACATCAGCTGTGAGCCGCGGGACACACCTCTAAAATAGGAGCAGTTCACAGAATGAAGCTGCATTGCTCTCTCCTCTCTCTCTCTCTCAGACCTGGCGATGATCAGCTGATGCGGTCACCCGACTGAATCAGCTGACACTATAAGTCGAGCGGTGAGGCCGGCTTCTTACCAACCGGCCGGCTAAACTATCAGCTGCTGCTGTCGGACAGGAGTCTGCACAGAAGTGTGTAGTGTTTTTGTTTTTTTTTTTTGCACTGATGCATCAGCTGATTGTATAAACGGCTTTTATACAATCAGCTGCTGTGTCATGTGATTCAGGCCCTTAAAGCTGACACATCATCTGATCGCTTTGCCTTCCAGCAAACCGATCAGATGATATTGGATTCGGATTGGACGGCGCGGGACCCTTGACCCAGGATTACTGCGGAGGGGGTTCTTTATTTCAATAAAGATGGAGTCACTAATTGTGTTGTGTTTTATTTCTAATAAAAATATTTTTGTGTGTTTTATTTTATCTGTACTAGAAATTCATGGTGGCCATGTCTAATATTGGCGTGACACCATGAATTTCGGGCTTAGGGCCAGTTGATAATATACAGCTAGCCCTAACCCCATTATTACCCAGCGAGCCACCCGTCACCAGGGCGGCTGGAAGAGTTGGATACAGCGCCAGAAAATGGCGCTTCTATGAATGAGCCATTTTCTGGGGTGGCTGTGAACTGCAATTCGCAGCATGGGTGCCCAAAAAGCTTGGGCACCCTGCGCTGTGGATTCCAATCCCCAGCTGCCTAGTGTTACCTGGGTGGACACAAAAATTGGGCGAAGCCCACGTCCTTTTATTTTTTTTTTTTTAATTATTTCATGAAATTCATGAAATAATTTAAAAAAAAAAAAGGGCTTCCCTATATTTTTGGTTCCCAGCTGGGTACAAATACGCAGTTGACGGTTGGGGGCAGCCCGGCAAGCATACAAAAACATGGCGAAGGCCATGTAATTTTTTTTGGGCGGCAAAAAACTCCTGCATACTTTCCTGGATGGAGTATGCTGAGCCTTGTAGTTCTGCAGCTGCTGTCTGTTTGTATGGAGGAGAGCAGACAGCAGCTGCAGAACTACAAGACTCACCATGCTCCATTCACTAGTGTATGCAGGAGAGCAGACAGCAGTTGCAGAACTACAAGGCTCAGCATACTCCATCCAGCACTGTATGCTGGAGTTTTTTGCCCCCCCAAAAAAATGACGTGGGCTTCGCCATATTTTTGTATGCTAGCCAGGTACAGCAGGCAGGAACAGCTGCCCCCAACCCCCAGCTGCCTATTTGTACCCGGCTGGGAACTAAAAAAATAGGGAAGCCCTTTTTTTTAATTATTTCATGGATTTCATGAAATAATAATAAAAAAAAAATGACATGGGCTTCGCCCCATTTTTGTGACCAGCCAGGTAGAACTAGGCAGCTGGGGATTGGA
This sequence comes from Anomaloglossus baeobatrachus, assembly GCF_048569485.1. Lineage (NCBI taxonomy): Eukaryota > Metazoa > Chordata > Amphibia > Anura > Aromobatidae > Anomaloglossus > Anomaloglossus baeobatrachus. The sequence goes on along the minus strand of NC_134355.1, from coordinate 315,357,912 downwards.
ATCCGCAGCACAGGTTGGCCCGAGCTTTCTGGGCCTGTCTGCTGCGAAAGGCAGTCCGCAGCCGCCCCAGAAAATGGCGCTTTCATAGAAGCGCCATCATCTGGCGCTGTATCCAACTCTTCCAGCAGCCCTGAAGCCGGGTGGCTTGCTGGGTAATAATGGGTTAATACTAGCTTTGTTTTACTAGCTAGTATAAAGCCAGAGATTCTTAATGTCAGACAAGTTTGACCCGGCCATTAAGAATCTACAATAAAAAAAAGACTCCACACAGAGAAAAAATACTTTAATAGAAATAAATACACAGACACACTTAAAGACTCCATGTTTATTACTCCCTCTCATACCTCCACGATCCTGTTCTTCTGTCTTCTTTCTCCTTCAACCCATGCAGCTCTGCTACATCAGACAGCACTGCATGGGAGGAAGATGCTGTGCTCCCGTGCAGTCTAATCACTCAGTGAGAGTGAGCAGAGGCTGCGGGCTGTAAGCGGTGACGTCACCGCTGCCACTGTTGCTAAAGTAATCTGACAGGCGGATTACTATAGCAACGGTGCTCTGATCATGTGATTCCCGGTGCCGCAATTCACCGGCTGTAACAGCCAGTCCTTGCGTGTGGGCTGACTCTGTAAAGAGCGCCCACATGCAGGAACGGGGAAGCCGACCATGTGCTAGAGCATCTCGCTGCTACATGGAGATTTACAAACGAGCACCGCATACCGGAGACATGCACTGACAGGACCTAGTATTTCGTCTAGCCATGTGACCAGTCTGTAGCCAATGAGATAATACACACGTGACTGGTCACATGCTATTTTGATGTCACAGAAGTTCCTATCATCAGTGCTGGTTACCGGGAGGACGCAGAGATTATCGTAAGGAAAAGCGGCGGGAGACAGAGTACAGGACGCGTCGCGGGGACCTGTAAGTGTAACGGCAATGTTTATTAACTGTATGTGTACATGTATAATGTGTTTTTATGTGTTTGTGTTTGCCTGCCATTGTTTTCAATGGGGTTCGAAGGAGTTCGTCGAACCGAACCGAACTTGAACATTAGGGGGGGTGGCTCAGCTCTAGTAAGCACCACAGACTGTTGTAAACCTGCAACTCCTACTATGTCCTTGCTGATGGTAAGGAAATACTGGGAGTTGTTTCCAGCCATTATCAGATAGGAAACACCATAGTTGTGAGACATAATCAGTATGACAAGTAAACATTTATGTCTATTACATCTGTAATTTATTCTGATTCCCACAACATACAAATACCATAAAGAGATTTCATGTTCACAGCTCATCTCCAGAATATCCTCCCACACTACCTTTCCTTAATGTTCCTCTACACTGCCCTCTCTCCATAATGTCCCCCACACTGCCCCTTTCTATAATGTCTACACTCTGCCCCTTTCCAAAATATCACCTTCACACTATCATTCCATAATATCCCTCCAACACTGCCACTCAGATAATGTCCCACCACACTGCTCTTATTCATAATATCCCTTACACTGCTCCTTTCCAAAATATCCCCCAACTGCCCTTTATTATACTGAGCCCCTTCATAATTTTTTCTCCATTGCCCCAAAATATACCCTCACAGTAACACCAACCCCCCACCCTCCCATGATAGTCATAGCTCCTCCATTAAGCATTTACCATTATGTGGCGCCCCTGAGGCTTCTGTCGCCACAGAGGTGCTGCACCTCATCAAGAGGTCTGGTATCCTATCCCAGGGTAAGGAAGGTGTCATCCACCAGTTCACAAGACACACTCACACACACAGACTCATCACAACACTCCACAAAACCATAGTTAGGGCCTAGTGCAGCTAGCACCATCCCCGAAGCCAGTCTGTGAGTGGAGCTTAGTTGGTGAGGTGTTTCAGGTGAGTGGGAGGAGCTGAGTTGACAGTTGACAGTGTCAGTGAGCGATGTGGTGAGGAGGCGACCGGAGAGTAGAGACCGGGGTCCTGCTCGCCCCGGGTGACACAGAAGAAGGGATCCTAGAGCTTGCTCCACAGAACACTGGGTGGAAGTATCTGGCTGCAAAATAGGGATCCAGTCCCTAGACTAAAAGAAAACGAACGTACTGTTTAGTAACACCGCGGGCCTGGGTGGCTACAAGCATGCAGGACTGAAAATCAGCACACGAATTTGCTGGAAGAGGCCACAGAGGATCAGGGGGCCAAGCAGGCAGAAAACCCGTCGAAGGTGCATGGCCCCTGGATCAGGGCACTGTGTGTGGAGGCACGGGACAGGAGGGCGAGAGTCAGCGCAGTAAAGATGACCAGGAAAGGCACATCTGAGGGGTGCACCGGTATTGACCTTTGAGCTGCCCGGATCGTCGGGAGCCCATCACGGTGGATCCCAGCATATCGCTGGTAATTGCCATCTTACTCTACACCTGTGGAACTAGTAAAGACTTTGACTGCAACCCCCAGTGTCGTCTACGTCCTTCCCGCACCCTCTCATGATCCCCGGGCCTCAAGCTCTACCTGTGGGGAGCAATATCACCTCAGCTGCGCCATCAACATCTGCTCTGGGGAATACACAACGCATCGGCAGCCCACATACCTGCAGTACCACAGGTGGTGTCAAGAAAGACACCGCAAGGGTCATGGATTCGGGCCACGCCACCACGACATCACCGGACTAGCGCATCAAAGGAGGAAGGGCGCTTAGGCTCACACACTGGCCCTGACCTTCCACAGATTCAGGATTTTGTATCACACAGGTAGAAGAGAAGACCGGGTTTATGCCGCGCTAAAAACCACTGATGCGTGTAAATTAAAAGATTTCCTTTTTATTGGACAGTTCCTACGCGTTTCAGAGACATCCGTCTCCTTCCTCAGGAAAAGAAATAGGTACTTGTTACTCATTTATTGTGTTTTATTGAATTAATATTGTATTTCTATTTATAATTTGAAAACCATGTAGTAATTTTTAAATTCACACTGTCCTATATATATCTACAATAAGTATAGTCTTATTGTTTTACCATTTATTATTTATTTCTATTGCGTTTCTGTATTTGTCCCCTATGTTCCTCCATCTCTCGTTAATACTCTTATTCTTCATGCAAATGACTGCTATATGCATCTGGTACACCTTTTTTTTTTGCTGTCTTTCTGCACTCTTTGCACTCATTGCCGCTAGATTGACAAAACCTCCTTTTCTGCTTGTCTAGCGCAAGCGCATTGTATCTGGTTCGCACGGTAGTGAACTCTGGTCACCCCTCGTTTCCTTGAACTTGTAGCACCTCTATCGTGCAGGTGCCCTAGTTTTTTGTTTTTTTTTCTTCTTTTTTCCTGCACTCACTTATTATCGGAGCATGTCTCCTTTACAAAAATAGAATGCATACTAAGCATTAGAAAGCAAAAATCCCTGGACGTCATTTTTATATATAAATGTCCCCCCTCTTTTTAGTGGTTTCCTCACTGAGCCCGCTTTTTTTGTCATTGTCAGACATTATAAAATTTTTAATCAAAATAATTTTCAATCGCAGTGTCCTTGCAGTTCTATTCCTCATTCTGTATAGTTTATATATATATATATATATATATAATAAAAATATTTTTTTCACGTCCCTCTGGATATTCACTCACGATCGCTGTATCCCCATATATAGTTCTATATATATATATATATACTTTTTTACACATTGTGTTGAATTTTCACTCACAATCTCTGTATCCCCATGTAGAGTAGAGGACTAAACACCAGTAAATTCACCTATACTCCATAGGTTTGCACACCATCTTAAACACATCCCTCACATCTCTTCCCCCCTGACTTTATTAAGTAACAGGAGGAACAAGTGTTTTCATGTCTTTATTTATTCATTTATTTATTTTTTATTTTATCAGTATTCCCTTTGTTGGAATTACCCATGTTTCTTGGGATCATGCTGTTTGATACACTTTTTTCTGTTATTCATGATTGTTCCATCTTTCCCTTTTTTTTCTTCTTTTTCTTCTTTTTCTTCTCTTCCTTCCTTTTTTTTTCTTCTTTACCATGTGGCTCTGAGTCATCAGCTCTGAGTCATACAGGCAGTCCTTAATGCATACATGGCTGTTTGCTCCTTATATATAGGTCCAAGCGACCTTGCTGTAATATGATTTCTTTTCCTGAGGAAGGAGACGGATGTCTCTGAAACGCGTAGAAACTGTCCAATAAAAAGGAAATCTTTTAATTTACACGCATCAGTGGTTTTTAGCACGGCATAAACCCGGTCTTCTCTTCTACCTGTGTGATACAAAATTCCTCTCCCGGGGCTGCAGCTAAACCACCGGGCACTCACAGGCTATCATAAGGGGTTGTGACTGGCACAACCTCACCAGGTGAGTGCTTCTTTGTCTTGTCTGCCCACCCTCATATCGGGTAAGACCCTATTGCGCTTTTTTCTCCTTTACAGTTTTACATGGATTCAGGATTGGCTGGAGCCCATCGTGCCGAAGACAGGTATTCTGGGGCAGCACCTGAACTACCAGTGAGTAAAAGACCTGGAACCGCAGCCCCTTTATCTACCCCTCCTTTACTGGCACCGTCGCCCAGCACTGCGGCACCAACGGGGACTACCATCACCCCCGTTCTTCCTCCGTCATCCTTCCCGGGGTAACCCCGTTCCGCCTGTGGGAAGCGACACCAACTCGGCTGCAACCTACACCATTACCCCCGGAAAGTAGCACCCGCAGCGGCGGCCCATCTCTGGCTGTGGATCACAGGTGGTGTCATGATCCAAAAAGACTTTCCTCATCATCACTAATCCCATGCTTCATCCTTCCTCCCGTTCACCGCCTTCCCTCCCTCCTGTATGCCTCGGGGTCACGAAACCGGGCCTGGCGGCCACCCTGTGACGACCCAGAGTATCTGCGACCCCTGGTCCAGCAACTAGTCGGATTAACCCCCTCGACCACAGGGTGTTACATTTTTATTGGCTGTAAGCCATAATCATCAATATAAACCGAAATAAACACTTAAAATAGATCACTCTGTGTGTAATGACTATCTAATATATTTTTGTATTTGTATACTTTTTTGTATTGAATTACTGAAATAAATTTAACTTTTTGATGATTTTCTAATTTATTGAGATGCACTTGTAACTATAGCAGTTAATGGCTGCTTTGACATCTCAGTCACTGCAAGAGGTTCCTATGCAGAGTGCATCTGTGAAGATGAATTTGTCCTTGGCTTCTGCTCTCTGCTTAGGCAGCGACAGAAATGACAAAGGTGTCAGAAAAATGGATTAATTTTATCATCTCATTGACTAACTATACAGAGCGTTGGAGTTGATCACAGACCCCTCTTACCTGCAACCCTGAGGAAAGGCAAT